>NT_165288.1:4536880-4665874 GCF_000002445.2 Trypanosoma brucei brucei TREU927 | reverse complement strand
ATAATAATAATAATAATAATAATAATAATAATAATAATAATAATAATAATAATAATAATAATAATAATAATAATAATAATAATAATAATAATAATAATAATAATAATAATAATAATAATAATAATAATAATAATAATAATAATAATAATAATAATAATAATAATAATAATAATAATAATAATAATAATAATAATAATAGGAGAGGGTTGTGAGTGTGTGTATGCGAATATTATAACAAGGGTGATAATGTTTAAAACAAAATGGAAAGGTAAAATAAAAGTACCCAAAGCGATGACAAGGGTGCTATGGAGTCGCTAAGTGGTGCAGTGCCTAAGAGTAAGACAAAGAGAGATGGAGTATGCTCAGTTTCATACACAAACACGAAAATCGGCCACCACTATCATACAGAAGGACATGAGGGAGGGGACAATAAGGAAGAGGAAGAGTGTTGCGTACAGGCCAAATTTGTTTGCTATACTACAGGCAGAAGCGGTGACAGGAGAATGAAAAGAAGCGAGAATACCGAATGAAACAAATAACCCCCGAACAGCACAGCACATAATATGGTGATACATTAGAGGGAGGTGATACCAATATTTGACACGTCTATTTCTGAGTGAAGCGATTACGGAGATATTTTTGGGGCAGCAGTGAGTTTTAATTTGATAGTGGAAACGTATGCCAAGTGGTGAGAGCAGAGTGTTGCAAATAGTAGTGTGTCTAGTATTTTTCATGGGGCCCACATGTGGCCAAAAGGGTATAGAGGCAAAAGGAAAAGGAAGGTGTTTTTTCGTACTTCATAAGGAACAGGGCATCATTGACGGAGTAGCGTAAAGCAAACCCAGAGTCCGTGGATCCTTGACGACGATCTACAACCCAAACTGATATTTTCCATCAAATTCTGGAAAAAAAAACCGTCTGTGCAATAAACGGATAGGACTCTGAACAATGCCAAGAAGGTGGCACCGAATAAAGTCTGGACACGATATACGGCCGCCCCAAAAGACAACGCGGTATGTTATACCACTTTCAGAATTATATCGAAAATTCGAAAATAAAAAACAGCCAAAACGGCGCCAATCGAGCAAGAAGTCACACACTCCGCCCCAGCGCCGCGAGGCCAAAAAAAATAAGATACTACCCCGCAACAGTTGTCACCACAATCGCCGACATTTGCCCCTTTCCTTAATGTAGTGTAGAAAAAGCTGTTGCAACCACCGTTCCTGGCGATGCCACAACAGGACCCAGCCAGAATATGACTAGCGGCGCTTTTTTTGCTACTGTGCGCTAGCTTCAAACCAGTAGAGGCAGCTGAACCGACAGCGGCAGACAAGGCCGAAGCCTACGCATCGATCTGCGCGCTCGTGGCCATAGCGAAAGCGCCTTACAGCGGCCCCAAAGACGACATAACCGACAGCGACATAATAGATGTCATAGCAGCGGTAAACCTAACCGCAGGCGGCCAAAACGTAACAGCAGCGGCAATAGAAAGACTCGAAAAGGAGTATGTTCAGCTAGATGAATCGAACAGCGCAAAACAGGCATGCACCCAACAAGCCTGGGGCTTCGGCAAAAAAGGCGCAAAATACAACAAAAATAATAACGGAAACGAGGTGTTACTAAAGTGGGCGAACCGGAAACTCAAGAAAGAAACAACTAATCAACTTCACAGACTAGCACGCGAAGCAGTACTTTTAGAAGACGACATAGCCAACACAGACTTTTCAAAAGACGTCCAAACGGTCGAAAAAAAAACTAAAAGAGGCATTAATCGGAAACGAACCAACAGATTCAGTTGCTAAAACCATTCCGCTCGGCAAAACAATGGCCTGAACTTGTAGCAGCCCGGCCGGCACGGAAACAGATAACATTGCCGGAGCGAGCCTCAAACAGGATGTGATGTGCCTCTGTGGCAAACACAGCGGCGGCGCAGCCGGCGGACTCAAAGTGCGCACAAACTTGAAAACAACCCGGCCGTGGCGCTCACAGCAGGCACTGACGCTCAAACAGACTGGGTAAAATTCCGGTACCACTGTGACAGGATATCAAATGCTGTGCATTTAACTAAAGAAACAATAAACACGGCACTGCAGAACTTTATCAAGTTAATATCTCAACCACAAACAACCAATTTCGACAAAGCCTTCTTTCTGGGGAAAATCGACGGCACCGGCAACACAGGGTGCGACGGCGACAGCGCCAACAACAACAATGGTCGCTGCGTCCAATACAAAAAGGCCTATACGAAAGCAGCCGGAACAACAATACCTTGGATGGTAGCCCTCAGAGAGGCGGCAGAAGCTATGGATAGTATCCATAAAAAGGCGAACCTTCGCCATACCATAAGCATGCGGCTGAGGAGCTTAAAGCAAGCCCTACAGACACTAGCAGCCGACCCCGATGAAATCACCGCTACACAGTCTGCAACAAAGCCGCACAAAACAGCGCCCAGCGCCAAAGCTTTCAGGCGGCACACCACAAATGAAACCTGCACAGAAAATAACTGCAAATGGGATGGAAATACTGAGGACAAAGGCACATCCAAAGAAGATGAGAGTAAAGATACAACTCAGACCAATACAGGAGGAGCAGGAGGAGAAGCAGGAGAAAAAACAACGGGGTGTGCAGCGCACTTCAATGATAAAAACGCTTGTGAGAAAATGAATGAAGGGAAGGAGAAACATGTATGTGCGTGGAAGAAAGACGGTGAAGGTGACAAGGATAAGGACAAGCTTAGGTGCCGAAATTGTAGTGTTCTCGTAAATAAAAAATGGATCTGATAGCTTCTTTCTTTATGTATTTGGTAGAATTCTATCATTATAAACTTTTTTCTCAGTTTTGTGAAATTTATGAAACTTTGCTACTTTGAGAAAATTTGATATGCTTTGACACTTTTTGGCGATAATGCACAGATTAGTGAAAATGTAAAAATATGAAAAAGTTTTGTATGAAAGTAACCCGTGTGTAAAGTAGTAAGATTATAGGTATGAAAAATGGGTGTTATACTGATTTTTTTTGGTTTATTTTATGAACATTAGTTAGGGTTAAAATGCTAATAATAATAACAGAAGTAATAATAATGATAATAATAATAATAATAATAGGGGAGTGTTGTGAGTGTATATATATACGAATATTATAATAAGAACAGTGTTGAAGAATAAATGGACTAGAATAATAGAAGCACTTAAAGCGATATTTTTGTGCAATGGAAATAAGAGGGGGTGTGAGAGAGAGCACGAAGAATATTATTAAAGGGGAGAGAGAAAGAAATGTAGATAAAACATGGTTAGTTTTAATTTTAAAAAATGAATTGAAAATGCACGGGAGATGATGGAGTGGAAAGAGATGGAGAGATTTAGTGCTGTGTACATGGCTACTAAACGTTTTACGTTATGTGCTATGATAGTGCTCTACACAGGAACAAAACAAATCAACTGTATTCACGGCCCCACAGGAAGACGAAGGAGCAACCACAGATTCTCCATATTATACTCAAAAAAAAATTTGTACAAGTAGAGAGATTGTAGCAACTGTGGTTTTTATTCTGCTCATGAATCCTGATGTCAAACGCTTAAACAAGAAAGTAACCTTGCATAGTGTGAATGCAGATTTTCTTTCAATAGAAGAACATTTTTTAAAAATTTTTCTTCGTGCCTTCGTGGGAGTTTCCCCCCACAGGCTCGGGCATCAGCCATCACTGTAGAGCCCTGAGATGCTATCGGTCTGGCGACTGTGGCAGAGTCTCCCTTTTTTATTCAGCCTAACACACTCTCTATAATTTTTGTTGTTTTTCCGCAGTTGAACGGAATACAGCAGATGGGGCGAGAAGCCCCCACCCCAGACTCTCTAAAAGATGTCAATTAGCAATCCTTTTGTTTTGATTTTTGTTATTCGTTTATTATTCTCTTCCCCTCTTTCTGTTTCTGTTGCTTGTTGACTGCATACCCTCTCTGTCTCTGAGGGTGTCTGGACTATTCCTGCGTCCAGTGCTTTTCCTGCTAGCTCCACTCTCAGCAATAAGGGGGGAAGTTGCAGAAGGGAGAGTGGGTTGTATGACTGTTACATTAGGGGAAGACTTCACCTGCGGCCTGCTCCGTTCAACCGCAATGAGAAACTGCGCCAGCCTTTTAAAGAAACATACATCCTGCACACACACACTTTCTACCGCAAACCTGACACGTAACTCCTTCAAACCGGGACAGCTCATCAAGTGCAGTGACGTTTCTTCGCAGTCGCCGCGTTGGCTGGTAACAGCGTGCTCTACCTTCATATCGTGCATCTTCTTTTGATGTAGGGTGAGGCCAGTTTTGCTAGCACACTGACTTCCGCATGTCGGGCACACCAACATGGATGTGTTTGTATGCGGGGAATCAGTGGCACACAATTTCATGCTTTTGCTGCATTTAAGCTCGATTCCCTCACCTTTGTGGAAAGCCTTACAGTGTCGGATGAGGGAGTCCCTGCAACTGAGCACTTTTTGGCACACACCACACTGCACCTCGCCTTTCCCCGGGACGTCAACGTTTCCCTCACGGGCACGCTTACGAGGGAATTGCACCACCACCACGGTACCGTCCTCCGTCACTATGCTCTTATGTTTGAATTTCTTGTGTAGTGACAGGGAAGAGCGTGTACCAATGCTCGCCTCGCACAGGTCACATTGAAACGGCAGCTTCCGTGTATCCTGAGAGGCTGGCGCTGCTGGGGCTCTACCATCTCCTTGCACTGAGTCTTCGTTTTCTCGCCCCCTTTCCACGCGGCAACTACCGCTGCCTATGCCATGTATTGTTTGAAGGTGGTGTAGTAGTCGGCCTGGCACTGCGAATTTGGAGGCACAGAGGGTACAATGAAGCACATGTGCTCTCATTGGGACTCGTGTGCTCGATGGTAGAGGAACAATCGCCACCACTGGAGGGGGCTCCGGGGGGATGTCCACTGCAGGTGTTGCATCGCCGTATTTGATCCTCCGGAGGGCATCAGCTCGCACAAAGCCATGTTTGTTTACCATGTGCGTTACAGCACTCGAGCGGCATTGGTATGTGGCATCACATTCCGTACATTTGGTCGGTTCGGAGGTTCTCTGAAGAGTACGTGTCGCAACAGTTGAGGCTGTTTGTATTGTTGGCCCGATCGCTGCATGTTGCGGGTTACACCATCGGCACTGTGGAGGCACACTCGGGTTGATCTTTCGCAACATCCATCCATAGTGTCTTGAAGACCCAACCCGAAAGCGTTCCAGTCCCGTTTCTTCTTCCCTCGTCAGTTCTTCTTTATGTTTTGTTGGAAAGTGGTTTCCCGTTATACCAAACCTATGAGTGTTCTCATGGACTTCTTCCGACCTAAGCACTCGCTTCGCATAAGCAATGATGTCGGGGATCCATGTGACTCGCAACTGTGGTAAATCAGCGGCCTTTTTCGCCATTTCGTCACAAACCTCATTCCGTTTCACTCCACAATGGCCAAACACAAATTGCAGTCGGATACGTATCTTCCTTCTCTGAACTTGAAGCAGAAGCCTCCATAGTCGTCTCAGAATTGTGTCCGTTACGGCTAGAGAGCCTGTCTGCAGTGCTGTTAACATTGACAGCGAGTCAGAGAAGATGGACAACCTGCTCGGTGTGCTTCTGTATGCCGCAAGCCATTTCAGCAGCCGTTGCAGTCCTATCTCTAATGCTACGCATTCCGCTCTGTAACTGCATGAGAGTTCCCCTGCTCCGGTTTTGGGTGCACAAATCAGCGTGTTGTTTCTATAGAGCAGGGCAGCTGCCCCGGACTTCTCACCGAGGGACACGGATTCATCAGTTCAAAATTCGTAGTGCTCTCGTCGCGGTGACTCCTTCCCCCTCCGTGCAAAATGCCGTTTAATCCACTTTTCGGAAGCCTCCCTTTTGACATTGTCAGGGTCATCAGCGCACACAGGCTTTATCTGCGTGTGAAATTGTGGTCAGCAGCTGTGGCGGAGCGTCGATGTCTCTAGTGGGTGCTCGCGTGGCTCAATGTGGAGGTGGGGTAGGACAGCATGATGCGGGAATGTAAGACTCTGACTGGATGTTTGCTGTGGTATACTTCTTCACCACTGCAGCGCAAACATCCGCCTCGTGAATCACACATCAGCATGAATTTCATGCTGCGCACAAGAGTGGTCGTCTTGAGTGGCAGGAGGTTTGCTTCCAGCAGAGAGTCCTCTTTGCGCGTCCCATGCGGTATGCCGGCTATGATGCGACTGGCTTTGTTTTGTGCTGATGCAAGGAGGTCGCGACTTCGTTTCGAAGCGTCCCAGTACCATACCTCAATGCCATACATGGTGTGTGCCTGTACGAGTTCCAGATGAAAAGCTCTCAACACTTGTCGTCTTGGCCCCCATGTAGAAGCTGAGATGGCTGCTATCTGCAGTAGTCTGAAGTCCATCTTGCATCTCGTTTCGGCCGCATGTGTTGCCACCCCCTGCAGACACTGGAATGTTATTCCTAGAAGCTTCGGTGTCCTGTCAGCTCCTATTCTTTCGCCGTCCAGTTGTAATGTAAGGTGATAGCGCTCTGTACACCCGAAGAGTGTGCACTTTGTTTTCGCTACGTTGACAGACATGAAGTACTCTTTTGACCACTGTAACACCACGTTTAGACCGCATTGCAGTGTGTGGTTGATGATATCCCTCTCTGTGTGCCTCGCAAGTAGCGTCAGGTCGTCTGCAAAGAATCCGTGCTGCAGTAACGGCACTTCTGCAAGGCGCTGGCTCAACGAGTTCATGACAATAATGAACATGATTGGGCCAAGTACAGTTCCTTGTGGCACTCCTCGCTCAAATGTTCTGCTGCTGGAAAGCTTCTCCTTGAATCTCACTCTGCCAGTTCGGTTACTCAGAAATGATACGCACCACTTCACAATGTGGGGTGATACCTTCATTCTGTGCATTTCCCTCGCAATTTTGTCGTGGTCTACTGTATCAAATGCCTTCACGTAGTCAACGAATACAGCACCCGTACGATATTGGTGCGTGGGACGGCAGAGGGCAGCGCGGATGTGCAGGAGTTGTTCGAGCGTTGAGCATCCGTGGCAAAAGCCTGATTGCTGCGTCGTCAGCTGGGACTCAACAGTGTCTCTAAGCCTCGCGGCAATTATGCGCTCCATGACTTTGCAGAGACAGCTCGTGGGCGTTACAGGCCTGTAAGAATCGAGGTCCTCCGCCTTTTTTCCGGCATTCAGGATGGGGATGATAACACCAGTCTTCCATGCAGACGGCACGACTCCCGTTCGTAGGCTCTCATTGAATAGCCTCAGAACAACATTCAGCGCTGTTCTACCGAGGTGTTGCAGTGCCTCGTTGTATAAGCAATCAGGTCCGGCTGCGGATCCACTCGGTAGCAGTTTGATCGATCTCCGTAGTTCAGCCATCGTGATGAGACTGAACTCACTCGCTATCGTCTTTATTGGTGCCGGTGGGTGTGAGTCGGGGTGCCTTCTTGCGCGGGACGAGTACAGTTTAATGAACCTCTCAGCTTGACGGTAGTCCGTGATGGCCGCGTTATCAACAAGTACAGCCGGTGTGGTTAGTGGTCGTGCCGCATATACCTTCTTGACAATGTGGCAACTGCAGCGGTCTGACACCGCAAGTCTGGAGCATAGCGTGCTCCATCTCTTCTTTGTGGTACGGTCCAGGATCTGCTTACGCGTGGTTACCAACTTTTCCCTTCGGTGGGAGGGTCCGCATCCAGCGATCTCTTCATCGAGTTTCGCGAGCGTAGGTGTCCAATGTGGTGGCGTTGCGTTGCAGCCACGGGGGACGGAGACCTTCGTCGCAATGCGGATGGCGGAGCTCAATTTCTGTTCCAGGGTGTTGACGTTCTTCTCTCTACCAATTTTCCTGCAGAGCTCGTCAACCTTGAGACGGAAATTCCTCCAGTTAGCTTTTAGCCATGCGCACATGGGCTTTCGAAGCCGCGGGCAACTCAGTGCATCTGTGTCGTCTCCAACGATAACCTCGAAAAATATGTGATGGTGATCGCTATCGGGAGAATACAGCGATGTCCACGTGTACACTGTACAATTCCTTGACAGTGTCACATCAGGGGTGGACTCCCCGTGGTGGCGTGTGTAAATGGTGCACTCACCAGTGTTGCAGACCAGAAACTGGTTGTCAATGCACCACTGTGTGAGGGTTTCACCCTTGGTATTTGGTGGGTTCGCGCGATCCCATGCCAACGCGTGTGCGTTAGCGTCTGCACCGATGAGAGCTGGGCACCGTCAGTCGTCAGAAGCGTATCTAAGTCATTTGCCGTGAAGGTGTGTTTTGGTGTGATGTATGCCGACGTGACAGTCAGCGCCGTTCCACGTGCAAGGTGAATTGTTGCATGCACTTGTTCAATGCGACCAACAACGGCCATACCGGTCTCGACTGGTAGGTCCTCCCTCACTAGTATTGATACACCACCTCCTTTGCAGTTACGAGCTATTTCGTGATGTTGGTAGCCAGCAACGCTAAAGCAAGCCGCCTCTCCAGGCGTCATCCTTGTCTCGCTCAACAGACAAAAGGCGATCCGCTCATCAACAAGGGTTTTGTGGAGTGCTAATCTCTTTCCTTGAGATAGCCCGGCGCAGTTCCACTGCATCCCGCGCAACGACGGGCCGGGATTCTCTTCCACATCACCGGACAGCAGCATCTTAGTGCGGATGATACTGCTGATGGTACGCTGGCGCGTGCCCAGGGACCGACAAATGAAAAACGGTGTCCCAGCAAGACGCTGCTGATCCTTGTGCTGTATGATGCTGTAGCCGGAGCAAAGCAGTGTTCCCCATGAAAGGAACGCTGCTGGCTCTTGGCTTCCCCCGATGATACGGGGTACTGGACCCTGGAACCACGTTGAGGTGGCCGGCATCGCCAGGGCACATAAGAGGTAACTTCTGCCCCCATTTAACTTTACACTCTTTCTTTTACTTATTCCAATCACACTTTTTCGTGTCACAATCTTTTTCTTCAGTGCCTGTGCAAACCTCATCTTTTTAATTCCCGTCTGACTTATCTCCTGTTTTGTCTGCTGATGCATCTGCTTTGTTACCATTTTCCTCCTCTTTATTGTTGGTCGTGCCTGAGGGCTTGTCAGTTTTAGATTTTGTTAGCCGAATAATGGAATAAGCCACGGCTGCTTGTAGCTGTGCCAGGTTGTCTGTGGATCCTACCTTCTGGTCGTCTGTTGCCAGCAATGCGGCCTTTGGGATCCCTAGTGTAGCTAAGGTGCCCCACACTTTGTTGTCGAATGTGCCTTGTTCGTTGCCATAATGTTTTTCGACCAGTTGAGTTAAGTCCTGGTCTTTGCTTTGAAGCTCGCTTGGGCTTACATCGGGTAAGTAAATCGCTGCTGCTATTTTCTTGAAGGTTGGTTCCTTCGTCATCCCAACGTCTTTTAACGTGCTTGCTTTGAAGTTTAGCTTTGATAGCTTGTCTTCGATCGGTGCAAGCCCTGCTAGTTTCGCTGTTACGTATTGCGTTGTGGGCAGGACGGTTTTGGTCGTTGTGTGCGCTGATTCCGCCTTGAACTCTGGTCTGGCATCGTTTGCTGATTCGTAAGTTACCTTTTTCGATCTGAGGATTTTTCCGCCCGTGATCCGCATGTTGTTTGTCTGTGCGCCATTGTGGTCAGCGCAATCGCTGGCAGTCGCACCGCTTTTGGAACAGAGCCGTGGGCCGGTCGTTTTTGTTGCTGATTTTGCGATTGTTTCTGCCTGATATATGTCGATTGTCGTCTTTGCGTCGTGCGTACGCGGTTGTCCTGCCTTTTGTCTCGGGCTCTTGTTTAGTTCCGACGTGCACTTGGGTTCCTGCCGGTTTATGGGTGATGCTATCAGGTGTACACCGTTGCTGCCAAGGAACGTCGCCGACGCCTGGTCCGCGTGGGCACTTAGTTCGAGGTCTGTTAGCTCGTAGACAGTTTGTTCTGCTCCTTTGAGTTCGCCTAAATTGGGAATGACGGTTCTGGCTGCCTTTTTCGCTGTCTGCAGTGCCGTATGCGCCGCTTCAAGTTTCTCTGCTATAGTCGCTAGCAGCGGAGCCCACAGGGCCGATCCCGCGTTCGCCGTCAGCAGGGCAGCTGCCGTCGCCCTTGCGAGTGTTTTTTGGCCGTCGGCAATCTGCCGTTCTTGCTCAGCTACAGTTCTGTCAATGTGGTTTATCATCCACTGCAGGTGGTCTGCAGCGTCGCAAGCGCTTGCGATGGTTTTGGTTAACTCATGGAGTTGGGCCGAGCTGGCAAGGGTTAGTGCCGCAAGTATCGCTAGTGCTGTGCCAGCGTTGCGGGTCTTATGCTGCATTGTGCGCGTGCGGTTGTTTCTTGCCGAGTTGCTTTTCCTGTGCACGGCCGGGCTCCGTTCTCTGTTCTGCTGTCTGTGGACTGCAGCTGCTTCGACCTCGGCTCCGGGTTGGGATCGCAGTTTGGTGCCTTTGACTGCGAAGCCTTTACTCGTTTGGGTCGAACTTGAGTTTCCCACGGTGTCCTTTGACTGTGCTTGATAATTTCTGTTTGATTCTTTCGTCAGCTGCTGCTGTTGCCGCCTTGGCCTGTTTTTTCTTGCTTTATATAACCAATTTTGATAATGAAGATAAAACAAATCGGCGTGTGTTGTCTGAAGGATACTTGTTTATAGCTTGAACTTTGTGTCGGAGCCTGGTCTTCTTTAGAAAACGCTCACTGCGCCAGTGGCTATACATTGTGCAGCTGTGCGAAACACATTTGGGTTTGACTTACTCCTTTCACATTTCCTTTTTTCTCTGAATTTTATGCTGAGTTATATGTTAAGTAGTTAAACATGTTGATATTACCATTTCCGAACCCCTATTTTTATGGTTTGATCCTTTCTTCTTGGTAAAATTACTTATTTTAAATACATGTTGGATGTCGAAACGCTGCTGTCTTGTGTTTTCTTTATCTCCTCAAAACGTGTCTCTGTAGAAAGTTGCGTTACTAAAGAAGTGTTTTCCCGAGCCAAAGCTTCGTAAAAAAATTTGCGGTTGTTTGCAGCACTGTTCGTCAGTGTTGCCTCGTGCCGAGGTTCTTTCCTGTTGCCGCCACTATTGCCACTCCCAAAGCGGCGTCTAACATTAGCTTTTTCCTCTCTAATCTTTTCTGTTGATGATACAGTGCATTTCTTTTTTTAATACACCGGTCTGCCTTCAAATGAACCTAATCTTTTTTAGGTCCATTACTTTTCATGTTTTTTTGCTTTTTTATACACATAAATACAGAACGCATTTATGAAAACAAGTGTAAATTCCAAATGGGTGCTCTTTAATGGTTTTTGACTATTAGATTTTATTCACCTGCATTATTCTAAGTTAAACCGTTTCTAATCTCCTAAATCTTCCATTTAAACTCGCTTTTCAAACCTCTACCTGTCATCATCCTAGAACAACAAATGCTTTGTTTTCTCTAATAACTTCACAAACTCGTCTAAGTGTAGGTTTCACTATTAACTATTTTAACACTATCTGTTGGTACATAGAATATTAATTGGTGATTGTTTGTCGCTTATTTAATGCATATTTCCACATGTTGAAGATCTGTATAAGTTTAGTGTTGGCTCTATTTTTACTTTATGAAATATTGGGGACATTCATCAGCTTCTTAGTCCGAGTCGCTGCGTTACTCTTGGGAGTTATGAAGCTAAAAAAAACTTTTCAACGATTTTTGTGTCATTTTCAGCTGAATTCTCCCTGCCAAATTGGTCCTTATCTGCGATAGTTTTCTGAGCACAAATAATGCATTCTTCACATACATCTTTAGTGAATTTTGAGTCGGTGATTTCAAAGCTCTAATACTTGAATTGCTTCTTCTTTTTATTTGCAGAGGCTCCATGTGCCGTGTACACTGGAACCCACCTATACTTGATATGCCTGTATCATCTCCTTGTATATGATGACGATGATGCCGATTTTCGTGTTTGTGTATGAAACTGGGCATAGTCCACATTTCTTTGCCTTACTCTTAGGCGCTGCACCACTTACTGACCACATGGCACCCTTGTCATCGCTTTAAGTACTTTTATTTCACCTTTCAATTCTGTTTTCAATATCATTGCCTTCACCACAATATTTGTATATACACACACTTACAACAGTCCCCTATTATTATTATTATTATTATTATTATTATTATTATTATTATTATTATTATTATTATTATTATTATTATTATTATTATTATTATTATTATTATTATTATTATTAAAACTCTACAAATCTAAACAAAATAAAACAAGTTTGTAAAAAATTTATAATAGTATTCATTTTTCATATCCTATCACTCTGATACTTTATACCTATATGCTAGTGTTGCGCACTATGTCGAAGTTTCATATTTTTAAATTCTCATAATTTTGAAAAATTTCACATTTTTACTAGAAAGTGTTAAAATATATCAGAAAATTTCAGCGTGGAAAAAATGAGGAGGAAATTTCCTTTAGAAAAGCAAAAATGCAGGGAAAAGAAGGACCTTGATTGCAGCAGAAATAACAACTGCTCCCTCTTTAACTTTGCACTGTTTTTTCTCATCGTTCCAATCGCATTTTGTCTTGTCACATTTACCTTCTTCAGTGCCTGTGCAATCAGCTGTGTTTGTTTTATTATCCCCATCTTTTTTATCTCCTTCGTTGTTTCCTAATTCTATTTGGCTTGTCGTGTCAACACTCTTGTCCGATGCGAGTGTTGCTGTGGCCCGAATTACTCGAAGCCTGGATAATGCATCGTGCTCTTCGCTGTCGTCGATGATAGTGTCGATTGTAACGGGCTGTACCTTGCCGCCCCTGTAGACTTGGATTTTTGTATCCGCGAGTAGTTTTTTTAACTTTGCTTCAAATTTGGTTGTAGAATCAGTATAAGCGTCTTTGAGAAATGCAGTTAGCTTCTCCTTATCTGCTGGCTTCATTTCCGTTTTGTCTTTGTATTGCCGGAGACAGCCTTTTGCCACTTGTTTGACTATAGGAATTTCTGATAGAGCTGCCCCTGTGAGGTCTAGAGGTGTTGGCATTTTTATTCCAGTTGTTAGTGCTTTGCAGATTTTGTAAAGACTTTTCTTCTCGTCGTTTGTGCTGCCTTCATTGTTTGTCTCCGTCTCGCACCCTCGTTCAGGGTTGTCGCTTTTGTAAATTTTGAGTTTCTTAAGTTTGCCTGTCGTGGCGTCGGGTGCTTCTGCCGGCTTGGCCGTTGGTCCGTTGGCTACACTGCTGACGTCGTTTATGCCGCAACTCGTTCGCGCAGCGGTCCACGTCGTCCAGCTTGTTCCGCCGCCGCAGACGCTATTGTAGGTCACCGTTATGACCGCGGGGTTTAGGTTTTTTAAAATCGTCTCACTGTCAGGTGTGACAAATTTGGCTATTTGTTTCGGCTTGATTTCTTTTCCTCCCGTTTGCCATTTGTTGTCACTCTTTTTAACTACGCATGGATATTGGGCTTTGATCTTTGGTGTCATCTTGTGTTCTGTTGTCGTGCCACTCGCTTTTTTGTGGGCGCTGTTGCCGATTTAGAATTCTGTGTTTGACATTTTTACTGCTGCTTCCGCTGTTTTTGTGAATTGAGCTAGATGTTTTAGGGCTTCAACTTTGGTTTTTATTGCAGTATTTATTGCCTCTGATGCTTCTTTGGTGTGCTGTGCCGCCGCCGCCGCTGCGGCCGCTAACAAGCAGCCGGCGTCGGTACCGCTTCCTATTTCGGCCGCCAAAGTTAGCCTACGGCGCTGGTTGTCCAGTTCAGTTACATCAGTTTTCGCGGCCTCTACTTCTGTCGACAGCTGTTCTTCAAGTGCTGCTAAGTAAATGGCTGCATGGCAGACTGTTGTCAGATCTGTCTCTTTGGCGTCTTCAGCGCCAACAAAGACTGCTTTTATTACTAAAATAGCTGTTAGGTGCAGTCGGTTCATTCTCTTGCTTAAACTTTTGTCTGTAACAAAGTCACTGGTGGGGTACAGAAGTGGTGGTTTCTCCCACTCCAGTGTAACGGCTTCTCAGTCGCTCGCGTTATCGTTCTATGATCGCTTCTAACTGCTCTTTTTAATTTAAAATGTAAGTTTCTTTTCCCCTGAGCCGCTTTGGCACTGTCGATGCCAATTTTCGATCGAAAAACAATCACCTTATTGTTTGATATAAAATTCTTTTGGTATTTAGCAGAGACGTTGTTAATTTACGTTCCTGGCGTTCAGTTGTGACCTTTCTGCTTTTTTTTGGTTTTCTCGTTACCCTCTTTACTCTGTGGACTGGTTTCCTTGTCCTTGACACGTTTCCATCGTTTCTCTTCTTTAAAGTTATAGTCGATTTCTACAGCTTCTTTTTGTTTCTGAATTAATACAAGTTTCTTTTCAATTTGTTCAGCTACTTTTAACCATTTTGTTGTAAATACGTAGCATTTGCTTTCTGTGTCGTATCGGAATGTTCATTATTTAGCCAAATATCTTTTTATAGCTGCAGTTAGTCACATTGTTTCAGTTGTTTTGTTTTTGAGTTTTCTGTTTTGCCATCATGTCCGTTTGAATGATTTGTTCCTTTTACTTCTACTTTGACTAGTTTCGGTGGTAGATTCTGCTTAGACTTCGCACACTCAACAATAACTACCTTAAAAAAGCCAATACATGCCCCCTGTCAATCTATAAAATACCTAATTTTTTGCAGCAATTCCCACCTCCATTTCTACAAACAATTATAAAAAAATTTTACATACAAAGCATCTAGCATCTAAGTGTTGCAAGTCATTTTGCCCTATCATGATTCGTATATTCCACTTTGACTCGAAATAACCATGTAACATTGCTGTTTCTCCTAGATGCGATTGATCTCAAGTTTCTTTTTGTGATCATATGTTGTGATTTGTTTAACAGCTGGATAAGAATCTGTAATTAAAAAAAATTAAAGTGCTTTTTGTCGCTTTTCTTTTGTTAGTACGTACTGTTAGTTATGGGTCTGAAACACATCCTTCAAAGCTCTTAGTGTCTGTCCAGTATATCAATACTGAATTTGTTGTGTATTTCCTTTAATTCCCTCTACTTCATAAATTTCCCTGTAACTTGATGCATGGACTATTTTGAGCGGCATCATGTACTAAATCTTCTTTTCTGGCCACGGTAATCCACTAACAGTCCAAGTTTTAAAGTTCTCCTATCGATAATATTATATTACACACAATTTAATGCATATTACAATATATGATAAGAATTCTCTTGCGTTACATCAAACGTATCCAGTTTTTTCTTTCTGTTACGTCCTTTTTCTTTTAATTATTCACAAATAGAAATTAGGAGTCGCCACCAGATTGAAACTAAGCTCGACCATTTCAGCGCTATAATACCTATCCATTTCAAGTAAATACAGGGAATAATTTCCTCGTGCATGATGATATGTATCGTTATATTTGTGCTTCAAACTGCAAACATTCCATCTCCACTACATACACTCTCTATATTTTTGTGCTTTCTTTAATTATATTCCTCGTACCTTCTCTCCTCCATTCACTCGCTCACTCCTATTTCACCCTTGCCATTGTTTTAACTGCTTCTGTTTTAGTTTTTTGTTTAGCATTCACAACTCTTTTTATAGTAATATTAGTATTTATATACTCACAACACTCTTATATCATAATAATAATAATAATTATTATTACCCCAACTATTGCACGCAAAATAAACAATGTAAATAAAATTAACCAAATGTGAGTAGCACTCATTCTTCATGTGCTATTACCCTACTACTTTACACCTACAGGCCACAATTATACAAAATTATATGCATTTTAAAAAGCTGTGCACTTGCATCAAAAGGTGTTTATATATATTAAATTTCAGTAAAGTTCATAAAATTGAGCAAAAATCCTTAAATTTTATGAATCCTCAAAATTTCACTAAACTTGCAAGACCAGAAACGATAAGTACAATTTTTTTTAAATAACTAGAAGAGCGAAACTTCTCTGTATCTTTGTCATCTTCATTATCTTTCCCCTTCGTCCATGCACAATTTTGCTTACCATCTTTTTTGTCATTTTCACAAGCGGTTTTATCTTTGTGTGTCGCACATCCAGTTGCTCCTGTTGGTGCTCGTGCTTGGTCTCCTGGTCCTGTTCCTACTGCTGTGGTTTATGTTCCTGGTTTAGCTTTGCACTGCTTTTTGGTGTCATCATAATTGCAGTGCTTGCTCGGGCATTCTTCTGCAATTGTGTTTTTTAGTTTGCATTTATTTTGCTCCTCTACTGTTGGTTTCTTGTATTTTGTTTCTGTTGGGGCTGTTGTTACTGCTGGGGTTAATAAAGTGCACACTATCGGCAGTGTTTCCATTTGTCTTTCTTGTGCCACTGCTTTCGCCAGCTCTCTGTTCAATTCTGCAAAAAGTTCCTTGCCCTTCTTTAGCTCCGCTGCTACAGCTTCAATGTTGTTGATCCAAGGGATTCCTTTAGTGGGTTTGAGGTAGGCAGAATAGTCGATGCACACCCCTTCCCCTGCTATTGCGTGCGTTGTCGCGCCCGTCGCCCCGCGACCCGGTGCTGCACCGCCTAGGGCGGTGATGCCATAGAAATTAAAGCGCTTCACTGCGCCGTTTGGTTCACCATTTGCCACCGCTGCGGTGAATACATTTTTGCCTAACCAGGTGTACACCGCTTGGACAGCCTCTGTGAGCTTGCTTGCTATGTTTAACAGTGTGATTTTCTCGGATCCTGGTTTGCATTTCGCTACAATTTTTTCGAAGGCTTCCTCCGCATTTGCCGGCGACCTGCTGGCTGCAAAGTTGGCTTCTGCTGGGCTGATCCCTGCAGCGCATATGTCGTGGCCGGTTGAGTGGTTGCGTATGCATATGCATACCACATCTGTTGCCAGAGCATTGCCTGCTTTAGTGCTGTCGTCACCATCTGGCTTTGCACAGGCTGTTTTTCTGTCCGCACTGGTCGGCCAAGGGAAGTTTGCTGCAGCCGGTTTTGGTAGTGGTGCCGCCGAACTGAGAAGATCTGTTGGTGTTGCGGCATACTTGGCGCCGTACAGCGCCTTACCCATGTGCACCCTGGCCGTTGCAATCGTTTGCCGTAGCTTTTCTTCGATGTATTGGCAAAGCACCGCGGTGTTTTCCAAGTTTTGGTATAGATTTGCCATTGCTGGTCGCAGTAACTGCCTTTGCTTTTTTTTTTCTGGCGCTCTGCCTTACTTTTTGGAAAACGCCTTTTCAGCGCCCTGAGCGCCGAGAACCTCTTTGTAGGCGTTTCGCATTTTCTCGAGTTCGGAATCGTCTTTTAGATTGAAATATCCCTTTTTTGTGGCGTCACCGTCGATTGCAGCTTTGTTTTTGTATTTGTCCGCGTTCGTTAAAACTTCTACCATCGGTTGCTCTGCCACTGACATATTTATCTTTTGGGCTCTGTCCAAAATGCCGAGCGTTATTTGATTGGCTGACTCTGTGCTATCGCTTCTTAGACTGATAGTCAATCCTGGTATCGTTATGGGGCCGCTTAAAAGCTTGTACAACCGGCACATCTGGTCAAATTCTTGTTCGTTTTTGTTTGCTGCGTTAGCAACGGTCACTAACGCCGAAAAACATAGTAGTATATAAATGAACTTTTCTTGCTTCATTGGCAGTGTCTTAAAGGATAGGGCTACCTTCTAAAGTTTAAACAACGAGTAAAATCTCTTTAGCATTGACGCGATTTTGGGCTGGAGTTGCGCCTAATTTTGTCTGCCGATAGTACCATCCACGGCTAGTGAATACTGCTCTCCGTTGTCGCTAGTGTCACCACCGGAAGTGTAATTGATGTACGAGAGTTGGCTGCAGCACTTAGTGGGTTGTTGATTGGCTTGTTTTCCAACGCAGTCAGAACTTCAGCAGCATCTTTCTATTCGGATTTTTTGTAAGTTGCTGCATAAACTTGGAGTTGCAACTTAAACATATTTTTGTTTTTGAGAAATTTTATCACGTGATCTGCTTCCATTTTGTGTTTACTTAGAGTCGGATGCATCTGCCCCCGTATCCGCCGTCGAGCTTCCAAGATGTATGGTATCAATTAGCAACTTGCTTATACTTCTATGAAAAGTTTGTCGGCATGGCCTGAAATCGCTAATAAAAGGTATCTTTCTTGGTTGGGTGACCGAGCTTTCCTTCCTTTGGCTCCATTTTTGTGCACTGTTTTTGAGCTGACCGAGTGCTTGTCGGTTTTTGTGCGGTTGTTTCTGCTAACTGCTGATGGAAGTATTTTTAGTGGACTTGAGCACTGCCTAATGGTTTGACGCCCGCAGCTTTGCTGCTGCCGCCGTCACTGCCCGCCTAAACCTCTTTCCAGTCAAACAGAAGCGGCGCAATTGTTTCTGATTTATAGGTTATTAGCGGCTGCTTTTCTACTCGACGGGTGTCGTTATGCTTGCTTTACAATCGACTTTATTTCTTAGTTTAGTTTGCCGGCTTTTGCTTTGGTTGCCAGAGTTCTTTTAGTTGTGTGAAAATAATATTGCGGTGTATCTCTATTAGAGAAAAGTTGTGTGGTTTTGTGCTTTCTGGTAACTGGAGACTATTTTCTGGTGAAATGCTTTTAAATCCTATTTGTTTGAGGTGGAAATAAAAAATGCAATTGTTTATTTTCTATATTATCCCGCTACTGAAATTTTAAAAAAGCGAGCGCATCAGCTTTCACTTTTGCACTTTAAACTCTATGTCATCGCCTTCTTTCTATTGCTGTTTTCAACTAACATTGGCAATCCCAGTCCAACCATCCTTGAAAGTACTATACATATTTCCATAGATAAGAATTCAAATTTAATGTTTTTTATTGCTTATATTTGTTTGTATTTCTCCATATCATGGTTTCAACACAGGCACCTACCAATTTTGCTCCTTCCACATACGGATGAACATTCGATTATGCTTGAGTTTATCTGTCCTAGGATTATTCTGCTTGCGCTAAGACTTGTCATTTTAAGTTCTAACAGTTCCCTCCTCTCAAATTTTTCCTTATTAATACGCGCCATTAGCCATGTATAAGCAACACTCTCATGAAAGGTACTCACTACTTAAAATATCTTAACATATAACTAGCATAAAGACACGGAAATCGGAACTTTTAGCATAGATTTTACAAACTTCATAGAGATCCTACATTTTTTATATCCGCGGATTCTTATTTTGTTAACGATATTTCCTTTTAGTTTTTTCAGTAGCACCTCCGGTAGATACTTGTTCGTACAACGTAGTAGCTACGTCTCTTGCACCCACTAAATTCCAGATCTTTATGAGACAGCCTGTACGCTCTTTCTTAGGTTGATTTTTTGTTCATTTCCTGTTTTCATAGTGAGTATAACCCGTCAGTTCCTCAGTACTTTATTTTATAATAATATACCTGGTGAATCCTGCCCATTACTTTCCACTAACTCAATGTTATTACACTATACCGTCGTTTAAGTGTTTCCTTTTTTTTCAGTCACTCCCACCACCACTCTTATTATAATATTAGTAAAGACACACTTACAATACACTCCTATTGTTATCATCTTTATAGTCCCAATTGACATCTATAAAATGAATAAGAATAAACAAAAATTAACCAAATTAGAATAGCACTCATTTTCACACCACATTACCTTACTTTGTTACACCTTTTTTCTGAAGGTCACTTTCGCATAAAAATTACGTATTCTTTAAAAAACAATTCATTATTTTTCATATTTCGCAAAGATTTAAAAAAAGTAATATAATATATTAAATTTCATAAAATTTTAACAAATCCTCTCAACATAGAAGAGTTTCACAAAAATTCATGAAATTACAAAAATCCTTAAAGTACTATAATTTTATAATTATAGAGTGCAGCAAAACCCGTCAAAGCAGCAGCTATACTCATAGCCGATTTCTCATTGACAAGAAAAACTTGAAGAGCGGCACTCAGGTTTGGGAAGCTTGCCTGTGCCGTCAACATAATCTATCCATCCACATACTGCTTACTCAGTCGGTTTGAAATCCTTGTTTTCCGCTTCACATGCTTGCTGTGATTGATGTTTACTGCAAGTCACCACGGTATTTGTCTCTCCTGTTCCTGCTGCTGTGTTTTATTTTACTGTTTCAGGTTTGGTTTGCATTTGTTTTTAGTGGCATCATAGTCGCAGTGCTCGCTTGGGTATTACTAAGCTGTTGTGTTTTTTAGTTGATTTTTGCGGTGGATTTTTGCCTGTCGTGATTATGGGGCCCTGCACTGAGATCTTCGACTGCCGCCGCCGGATCTGTTGTGGCATGGCGTTATGCGTGCTTTGCCCTGCTGACGCTGCAGTTAACTGGTCGCCGCATCCGCTTGCTTTGGCTGGAATTGCTGTGCCGCGCCACGACCGGTTCAGGCTGCTATGTTAGCTGGCTTTAGCTACCGAACTCCATATTCTTCCACTTCTAAATATTAAGATTTTTCGTTAGCGTCTCTTGAAAAGCAAATCGCTTCAAGCAGCGAAACTTCTACGTGCTAGCCATTATAAAAAAAGTTTAAAGCCGCATGTAACGCGAAATGAGGTGCTGAAATTCACAAAATCAAAAAAAGTAGCAAATCAAGTTGACGGTGCAGGTAAAAATATGAAGACGCAGCTGTGTGCTGGGTAAATAATGGTTAGAGTTGCATCAAAAAAGATACGCTGCATCACTTAAAATTTAAAAAATAGCGATTTATAGAAGAATAAAAATTGAAAAGAAGTGAAAAAACCCCACAAAAATTAATAACACTAACCCTGTCTAGTTTCTCTTTAGCTTTAAGTTGGTTTTGTTTCCCTGAACGTCTAAAAAAACACAAAAATGAAAAAAGAAAAAATCGATAAAATAAAAATGAAAAATTAAAAATATTAAAAACCATAAAACATAAAATAAAAACCTAACCCTTAAAAAATTCCAAAAAAGAATAAAAAAAGAGAAAAAATTCTTTTAGTTGCAAGAAAAACAAAAAATTTACAGAATCACAAACTTTACAAAAACAGTTTAATTTTTCGGCAGAATTTAGGTGTTAAAATATATCAGAAGTTTTCAAATAGCAAAATTTTAGCAAAGGAAAAATTGAGGGGAAAAAATTCTTTTAAAAAAGCAAGGCCATAAATGCAGAAACCATCATGGCTAATTGTTTGGTTACTAGAAAACTAGCATTTCGGCACTTCTCTGTATCTTTGTCATCTTCATTATCTTTCCCCTTCCTCCATGCACAATTTTGTTTGTCGCCTGTTTTGTCACTTTCACAAGCCTCCTTATTGGTTCCATGTTTTGCACACCCATTTGAAGCTGCCCCGTCTTTCTTTTCTCCTGCCCCTGTTTGGGTTGTTTGTTCTGCAACTTTGCTTTCATTTACTATGCATGGGCCGTCATCATCCTTTTTGCCACCCCATTTACATTGAGCACCTAGGCATTCCGTCTTGGACTTGTTGTGAGCTTCGCAGATTGTCTTACTTAGTGCTGGCGCCACTACAGTCGGGTTGTTGTTACCTTTACTTATTTCTTCTGCTTCTGCCACAGCCTGTTTGATCGCTTGGTTCGCTTCGGTTTCTGCTCCTCCTAGTTGATGTTGATTGCTTGCGCCTTGTGCGAAACCTGCGTCAGTTTCTCCAGTTCGGCTGCCGCTGCCTCCACCTTGTTGATCCAGGGCAGTTTGGTCAGCGGGTCTTCTGTGCCGCCTGCTAAGTTTGTGAATTCGATGCAGACACCGCTTCCTGCTGATCCTGAGCAATCGGTTGTGATAAAAGTGCCTAGGTATAGGTTGCCGGAGTCGTGGCCGGTTATAAGCTTCCTCAGTGAATTTACGGCTGCACGAATTCGCTCCGCTGTTACCTTTTGTTTGCCGGCCGGTCCGCAACTTTTGCCGAGCTTGATAAGGCTCGTCGCGTCCGGTTTGTTGCTGTTTCCGTTCCAACCTGTTTGACCTTCCATCGCTTTGTTGCATACACCGTGTGTCACCGTGTTTGTGTTTCCCTGCCAGCAGACACATGCTAGCGCTGCTAGAGCAGTATGTGTGCCTTTGCCCGGCCCCTGTGTCTTGCATTCGACGTCCCTGTTGTTTGCTGGTGTACCGCCGAACGTCGTTGCCTGAGTTAGCGTGCTTAGTGCTGTGTCCACTCCCCCGAACGCCGCATCCCGGAGCTTTTTAGCTGCTGCAGTTGCCGCTTGTTTTGATGCGTCTGCTGGCAAAGCTTCCTCCGGAAAACTGTCTTTCAGTTTGGCTGCTTTTGCTGCTATGCCTTTTACCGCAACACCTGCCATTTTTTTTGCTAGACCGGATAGCTGCATGGCGCCGCTTTCTTTGAGCTTCGTTCCCTGGCGATGCCGGCCACCTCAACGTGGTTCCAGGGTCCAGTACCCCGTATCATCGGGGGAAGCCAAGAGCCAGCAGCGTTCCTTTCATGGGAAACACTGCTTTGCTCCGGCTACAGCATCATACAGCACAAGGATCAGCAGCGTCTTGCTGGGACACCGTTTTTCATTTGTCTGTCCCTGGGCACGTGCCAGCGTACCATCAGCAGTATCATCCGCACTAAGATGCTGCTGTCCGGTGATGTGGAAGAGAATCCCGGCCCGTCGTTGCGCGGGATGCAGTGGAACTGTGCCGGGCTATCTCAAGGAAAGAGATTAGCACTCCACAAAACCCTTGTTGATGAGCGGATCGCCTTTTGTCTGTTGAGCGAGACAAGGATGACGCCTGAAGAGGCGGCTTGCTTTAGCGTTGCTGGCTACCAACATCACGAAATAGCTCGTAACTGCAAAGGAGGTGGTGTATCAATACTAGTGAGGGAGGACCTACCAGTCGAGACCGGTATGGCCGTTGTTGGTCGCATTGAACAAGTGCATGCAACAATTCACCTTGCACGTGGAACGGCGCTGACTGTCACGTCGGCATACATCCCACCAAAACACACCTTCACGGCAACTGACCTAGATACGCTTCTGACGACTGACGGTGCCCAGCTCTCATCGGTGCAGACGCTAACGCACACGCGTTGGCATGGGATCGCGCGAACCCACCAAATACCAAGGGTGAAACCCTCACACAGTGGTGCATTGACAACCAGTTTCTGGTCTGCAACACTGGTGAGTGCGCCATTTACACACGCCACCACGGGGAGTCCACCCCTGATGTGACACTGTCAAGGAATTGTACAGTGTACACGTGGACATCGCTGTATTCTCCCGATAGCGATCACCATCACATATTTTTCGACGTTATCGTTGTAGACGACACAGATGCACTGAGTTGCCCGCGGCTTCGAAAGCCCATGTACGCATGGCTAAAAGCTAACTGGAGGAATTTCCGTCTCAAGGTTGACGAGCTCTGCAGGAAAATTGGTAGAGAGAAGAACGTCAACACCCTGGAACAGAAATTGAGCTCCGCCATCCGCATTGCAACGAAGGTCTCCGTCCCCCGTGGCTGCAGAGTAACGCCACCACATTGGACACCTGAGCTCGCGAAACTCGATGAAGAGATCGCTGGATGCGGACCCTCCCACCGAAGGGAAAAGTTGGTAACCACGCGTAAGCAGATCCTGGACCGTACCACAAAGAAGAGATGGAGCACGCTATGCTCCAGACTTGCGGTGTCAGACCGCTGCAGTTGCCACATTGTCAAGAAGGTATATGCGCCACGACCACTAACCACACCGGCTGTACTTGTTGATAACGCGGCCATCACGGACTACCGTCAAGCTGAGAGGTTCATTAAACTGTACTCGTCCCGCGCAAGAAGGCACCCCGACTCACACCCACCGGCACCAATAAAGACGATAGCGAGTGAGTTCAGTCTCATCACGATGGCTGAACTACGGAGATCGATCAAACTGCTACCGAGTGGATCCGCAGCCGGACCTGATTGCTTATACAACGAGGCACTGAACATCTCGGTAGAACAGCGCTGAATGTTGTTCTGAAGCTATTCTATGAAAACATACGAACGGGAGTCGTGCCGTCTGCATGGAAGATCGGTGTTATCATCCCCATCCTGAATGCCGGAAAAAAGGCGGAGGACCTCGATTCTTACAGGCCTGTAACGCCCACGAGCTGTCTCTGCAAAGTCATGGAGCGCATAATTGCCGCGAGGCTTAGAGACACTGTTGAGTCCCAGCTGACGACGCAGCAATCAGGCTTTTGCCACGGATGCTCAACGCTCGAACAACTCCTGCACATCCGCGCTGCCCTCTGCCGTCCCACGCACCAATATCGTACGGGTGCTGTATTCGTTGACTACGAGAAGGCATTCGATACAGTAGACCACGACAAAATTGCGAGGAAAATGCACAGAATGAAGGTATCACCCCACATTGTGAAGTGGTGCGTATCATTTCTGAGTAACCGAACTGGCAGAGTGAGATTCAAGGAGAAGATTTCCAGCAGCAGAACATTTGAGCGAGGAGTCCCACAAGGAGCTGTCCTTGGCCCAATCATGTTCATTATTGTCATGAACTCGTTGAGCCAGCGCCTTGCAGAAGTGCCGTTGCTGCAGCACGGATTCTTTGCAGACGACCTGACGCTACTTGCGAGGCACACAGAGAGGGATGTCATCAACCACACACTACAATGCGGTCTAAACGTGGTGTTACAGTGGTCAAAAGAGTACTTCATATCTGTCAACGTAGCGAAAACAAAGTGCACACTCTTCGGGTGTACAGAGCGCTATCACCTTACATTACAACTGGACGGCGAAAGAATAGGAGCTGACAGGACACCGAAGCTTCTAGGAGTAACATTCCAGTGTCTGCAGGGGATGGCAACACATGCGGCCGAAACGAGACGCAAGATGGACTTCAGACTACTGCAGATAGCAGCCATCTCAGCTTCTACATGGGGGCCAAGACGACAAGTGTTGAGAGCTTTTCATCTGGAACTCGTACAGGCACACACCATGTATGGCATTGAGGTATGGTACTGGGACGCTTCGAAACGAAATCGCGACCTCCTTGCATCAGCACAACACAAAGCCAGTCGCATCATAGCTGGCATACCGCATGGGACGCGCAAAGAGGACTCTCTGCTGGAAGCAAACCTCCTGCCACTCAAGACGACCACTCTTGTGCGCAGCATGAAATTCATGCTGATGTGTGAGTGACGAGGCGGATGTTTGCGGCGCAGTGTTGAAGAAGTATACCACAGCAAACACCCAGTCAGAGTCTTACATTCCCGCATCATGCGGTCTTATCCCCACCTCCACATTGAGCCACGCGAGCACCCACTAGAGACATCGACGCTTCGCCACAGCTGCTGACCACAATTTCACACGCAGATAAAGCCTGTGTGCGCTGATGACCCTGACGATGTCAAAAGGGAGGCTTCTGAGAAGTGGATTGCACGGCATTTTGCACGGAGGGGAAAGGAGTCACCGCGGCGAGAGCACTACGAATTGTGGACTGATGAATCCGTGTCCCTCGGTGAGAAGTCCGGGGCAGCTGCCCTGCTCTATAGAAACAACACGCTGATTTGTGCACTCAAAACCGGAGCAGGGGAACTCTCATGCAGTTACAGAGCGGAATGCGTAGCATTAGAGATAGGACTGCAACGGCTGCTGAAATGGCTTGCGGCATACAGAAGCACACCGAGCAGGTTGTCCATCTTCTCTGACTCGCTGTCAATGTTAACAGCACTGCAGACAGGCTCTCTAGCCGTAACGGACACAATTCTGAGACGACTATGGAGGCTTCTGCTTCAAGTTCAGAGAAGGAAGATACGTATCCGACTGCAATTTGTGTTTGGCCATTGTGGCGTGAAACCGAATGAGGTTTGTGACGAAATGGCGAAAAAGGCCGCTGATTTACCACAGTTGCGAGTCACATGGATCCCCGACATCATTGCTTATGCGAAGCGAGTGCTTAGGTCGGAAGAAGTCCATGAGAACACTCATAGGTTTGGTATAACGGGAAACCACTTTCCAACAAAACATAAGGAAGAACTGACGAGGGAAGAAGAAACGGCACTGGCACGCTTTCGGGTTGGGTCTTCAAGACACTATGGATGGATGTTGCGAAAGATCAACCCGAGTGTGCCTCCACAGTGCCGATGGTGTAACCCGCAACATGCAGCGATAGGGCCAACAATACAAACAGCCTCAACTGTTGCGACACGTACTCTTCAGAGAACCTCCGAACCGACCAAATGTACGGAATGTGATGCCACATACCAATGCCGCTCGAGTGCTGTAACGCATATGGTAAACAAACACGTCTTTGTGCGAGCTGATGCCCTCCGGAGGATCAAATACGGCGATGCAACACCTGCAGTGGACATCCCCCCGGAGCCCCCTCCAGTGGTGGCGATTGTTCCTCTACCATCGAGCACACGAGTCCCGATGAGAGCACATGTGCTTCATTGTACCCTCTGTGCCTCCAAATTCGCAGTGCCAGGCCGACTACTACACCACCTTAGAACAATACATGGCATAGGCAGCGGTAGTTGCCGCGTGAAAAGGGGGCGAGAGAACGAAGACTCAGTGCAAGGAGATGGTAGAGCCCCAGCAGCACCAGCCTCTCAGGATACACGGAAGCTGCCGTTTCAATGTGACCTGTGCGAGGCGAGCATTGGTACACGCTCTTCCCTGTCACTACACAAGAAATTCAAACATAAGAGCATAGTGACGGAGGACGGTACCGTGGTGGTGGTGCAATTCCCTCGTAAGCGTGCCCGTGAGGGAAACGTTGACGTCCCGGGGAAAGGCGAGGTGCAGTGTGGTGTGTGCCAAAAAGTGCTCAGTTGCAGGGACTCCCTCATCCGACACTGTAAGGCTTTCCACAAAGGTGAGGGAATCGAGCTTAAATGCAGCAATAACACAAAATTGTGTGCCACTGATTCCCCGCATACAAACGCATCCATGTTGGTGTGCCCGACATGCGGAAGGCAGTGTGCTAGCAAAACTGGCCTCACCCTATATCAAAAGAAGATGCACGGTATGAGAGTAGAGCGCGCTGTTACCAGCCAACGCGGCGACTGCGAAGAAACGTCACTGCACTTGATGAGCTGTCCCGGTTTGAAGGAGTTACGTGTCAGGTTTGCGGTGGAAAGTGTGTGTGTGCAGGATAAATGTTTCTCTAAAAGGCTGGCGCAGTTTCTTATTGCGGTTGAACGGAGCCGGCCACAGGTGAATTCCTCCCCTAATGTAACAGTCATACAACCCACTCTCCCTTCTGCAACTTCCCCCCTTATTGCCGAGAGTGGGGCTAGCAGGAAAAGCACCGGACGCAGGAATAGTCCAGACACCCTCAGAGACAGAGAGGGTATGCAGTCAACAAGCAACAGAAACAGAAAGAGGGGAAGAGAATAATAAACGAATAACAAAAATCAAAACAAAAGGATTGCTAATTGACATCTTTTTGAGAGTCCGGGGTGTGGTGGCTTCTCGCCCCATCTGCTGTATTCCGTTCAAATGCGGAGCTACAACAAAAATTATAGAGAGTGTGTTAGGCTGAATAAAAAAGGGAGACTCTGCCACAGTCGCCAGACCGATAGCATCTCAGGGCTCTACAGTGATGGCTGATGGCCGCGCCAGTGGGGGGAAACTCCCACGAAGGCACGAAGAAAATTCAAAAAAAAAATTTTTATGTGATGAGGGTTCCTCTTTTGCTTGTTTTTCAGTTTCTCTAATTAAATTTCCAATATAATTTTTTCCAATTTTTTAAAAAATTTTCTACTTTGAATGAATCATCTGAAATCAGCTATATTTTTATGTGTTCTAACCCTTTTTGTTGAAAACATGAAAATTTAAAATTTTGGTGTGATTGTGGCTCATGAATGTAAAATAGTAGGGTAATATAGTTAGAAATGAGTGCTATTATGTATTCTATTTAGGCTTATTTTATGGATATTAAAAGTAATTTAAGGTTATAATAGTAGGGATAATTAGGGTTATTGTAATACTGATAGGAGTATGTTGTTACTGTATGTATTCACTAATATTACAACAACAGCAGTAATAATAATAATGATAATAATAATAGGAGAGTTTTATGAGTGTGTATATACTAATATTGTAACATGGGTTATGGAGAAAACTAAATACACGGCAACATGTGAGCACTAAAAACAGTAGCAAATATGCGATGTAAGTGAGCAAGTGAGCGATATGGTGAGGAAGAGAGGAATAAGCATGAGCATAAAAAATGATTTTGTAACTGTGATCCAATGTCAAAGTTATTTTCCTATTAAATATAACAATAATAACCCACATTTGTGTGAAATAGTCTGATATTATCGAAAGTATAACGTTAAAATGAAGTTCGCCAATGCATTAGGATGAACTGAAAAGATTGTGTATGTTTCTTTAAATGATATATGTGCTAATCATTATAGGACCGTCATGAAATTTCAAAAGTTTGGACTGTGATACACTCAAATTTATACTGCTAAACAAAAAGTATAAATTAACTGCATTCAATGATTGATGCACCATATTAGTAAAAATGGTAATCCACAAGAAATGACGAGGATGAAGAAGTCGCAGCAGTCTGAAAGGTCAAACACAAGACCAAAGTTAGCTTATCCATAGAACAAACGACAACCTGGCAAAGAATGTGAAGAACAGCGCACCGAGCAATTATTTTTTCTAAGAAAGAACCTTTATTTTGTTATTTAAATGATATAACGATAGTGACCAAGTGCGAAACATCGGCAATGTGTCCGTAGTGATGGAGGTTTAGGCGAAAAAGCATAGCAAACTAAGCTCATCAGCAATACAACAGAAATTTCAAAAAATGAGACAGCAGAACCGTAAATAAATACGAACGGCGAAAGGAGATTGAACTTTGTCTTTAAACCCCACACAAATTGCCGTAACACCAACGCAAAGAATGTAATATACATTTTTTCGACCATTAGTACACGAACCGATCCAAAAGGATGCAGACAGACGATATCACGAACAATGTAAAAGCGCTAAGTAAAAATAAGGCACAGCCGAACTACCACAGCCTCACCAAACTTCCAAGCACGAGAAATCGAAAAACCGATTTTACTCAAACTTCACCCAAGTTATAAGATCAAGACAAAAAACAAAGAATGCAGCGAACACTACTCTTTATAGGTTTAGCATTAGGCACCCACCAAGCCAACGCGGAAAAGCAAAGCGGCCCACGACAGGCGTGCAACTCAACGTGCGACTGCCTAACCCGTGTCGAGCAGCTCCGAAGCTACCTGCAGAATGCTTTGAAAACAGCGCGAGACAACATTGAAAGTGACTCGAAGCTGGAAACAAAGGCTTTAATAGCGGCTGAAAGCGCAACTAATGAACAAAAAACAATACTAGCGCCGATAGCCGCCGTAGCCCATGCAAAAGCAAAAGCCTACAGGGAACAAGCAGCAGCATCTGCACAGACAGTGGAGAACCACCTAGTTTTACTTGCGACCATAAGCCATGCCTATGATGCACTAAACCACAACACAGCTAAGTCTAAAGTAGTGCACGTCGTAGCAGGCGGCATCAACAACTTCCACAGCGGAACGATAACCGACGGCTCTGTCAAAACTACAACACGCACAGCTTGCCCGGAAGAAAAACCACAGGAGGATTTCAACGTAGAAGAGCTCGACTTCGGACAGGATCAGGGGATCGACTTTCCATCAACGTACATAAACTTCGAAGTGCGCAGAAGCCACATTCAAAACCGACAACCAGCCAGCACGGACAGGATGCATAGCAACGCGACCAAGCAACGAATCAAAAGAGACAATCCAGCAACAGCACAAACCCGCATTTAGTGCAGCGGCGCAATTATTGCGCCACACGGACATAAAAAAACTACAACACATACATAAACAACCCGGATTTCTAAAATTGGTGTACGTAACAACCGACGAGGGACAAAACAATCCAGTGGTCCTCGAAGACCTGGAAACCAAACTCAAAGCGATCTTAGAGAGCCGGCATGGCCCCACTGATGGCAGTAAATTCGACCAGAGGGTGTGGCAACAGATAACCAATGTGGCGGCCACGTTCTTCGACTCAAAATCAGCGAAACAGATAACAATCGGCAAGCTAGCTGGAGAAGAACAATTTTCCGCAGCACTCGGTTTAGTGCTAGCAAAAAAAGAAAGCAGAAGCGCACACTGTGCCACCATGCCTTCACAAATAGGAGACAAAGAAAAATCACAATGCACTGACATAAATGACAAAACTGAATGTGGAAATAAAAATGGATGCAAATACAATGAAAAAGATAACAAATGCGAACGTAAGACATCAAAAGCCACAACAGCAGGAGAGTCCACTTCAAAGTGCTCCGAAAAGAAAACTGAAGGGGAGTGCAAAGATGGCTGCAAATGGGAGGGCACAGGCGAAAATAAAAAGTGCGTAGTGGATCCAAATTACACACCAAGACAAGAAGATGCAGGAAATATAGGTGGAACAAAATACAAATACCATAAGAATAAATGCTGTTGTGATTAAGGCACCTCTTTGGTCTGCATTTTTTCTTCTATAATTAAGTTTTAAAAAATGTTTTTTGTTCAATTTCATGAAAACTTCTTTCTTGTAAACTTTGCTACAATCTTCTTAAAATTAATATATTTTAAGACTTTTGTGGTGAATATGAGAAAAATAGATATATTCTTAAGAATTTGAAATATAAATGTTTTGCATAATAGTGATCTATAAATATAAATTATTAGTGTGTGAGGTCGTGAAAAATGAATGCTATTCTAATTCGATTTATTTACTATTCCGTTTATTTCATGGGTATTGCTAGGGTTATAATAATAATAAATATAATAGTAAAGTTAATAATAATGATAAGAGAGTGTTGTAAGTGTGTATATACGAATATTGTGCTGAAAATGATACTGGTGATGGACTACAGAGATAAAATTAAAGTATTTAAAAATTAAAAGGCTGCAGTTGTTTGACGATGAAGCAGCGAGAATTCAGCGCAAGCTTGGCTAAAAAAGTAGTAACATCATTTTCAAAACTTTCTCTGATGGATATTGTGACTGTGAAGTATATCCGCGAAGTTCTATACACCAGATGTGCGGTAGACTTATGGTTTATACCGTAGATAAAATAAAAGGGATAGACAAAAATAGCTATAGAGCTCGAATGTCAAAGACTGTAGATAGACGTGTAGCTCAAACGACACCGCCAGCAACCAAAAATAGGCTATGTAAAAGCAAAGCAGAAACACCAATAGTATGGTTATGCTATCACACCACAGTGTGACAACATACAGTTTCAGTGAAAACACATGGCCGGCGACTGTCAAAGTAATTTGAAAACAACGAGGTTTTGTTGTTTTCTGTGTTCCAATAAAAAAAGTGTTAACACCGACTAATTTAACGCATTAGAGGATGGCAATAGAAATGATGTTACTAAAGAACAAGCAATTGACTGGAGCTCAAATGGAAGAGTGTACGAAATAGTAGTAATTTCTAGCCGGCATTTCTTCCGTTCTAAAGATAACAGAGAGATCAGAACTGATTCAAGAACCGACAGCACAAGACAAAGCCAGCTACACCAGCATTCGTTTTTCGGGTTAAAAGTGAAAAGCAGACGCCAACAGAGGAAGAAACTCTAAAACGAAAAAATATAGAAACCACGGCTCAAGTCTAAAAAAGAAAGAACAGATTATTTAAAAAAAACAGAAGCTGGTGCAAGCAACATGCGAAGTATGGATCTTTAAAGAAGTACGGAAAGGAAGATCCAAGCAGCAGCCAAAAGGTTCGTCAACGATGAATGTTACAAAACGACCGTTTTCACACAGCAATGACTCGTGCTGCCAGCGCGGCTTATAGATAGTGCCGATTATGGCACCATGAAGATTAGAAAACAACAAGGGTAGTGAACAAGCTCTTTCAATGTTGGACGGCGCGGAAGAACAGCGCATTTTTTTTAGAGAACTCAGTTTTGAGCAAAAAAATGTAGTATAAACCAAAAACGGCGCAAAAAGTTCTAGAAGTTGTGTAACAAGTTAAAAAGGCCCTGTCAGCAGTCATAAAAAGGATATCCCGACTACTGAAAACTAACTTATATATTTTTGCTTTAGTAAATTTGACCAAATTGTTGTTAACTAGTGAACAGTGTGGAGGAGCTAATCTCTACTTAAGATGCACAGCAGAAGAATTAGTGCAAACCATGGCCTCTATCATCTGTGTCTATCCGTTTATCACCTCACTCAAGCTCAAACCCAACAACAGGGCAGCAAGAAAAAGACCAAGTGCAAGCAGTCAATGATAAAAATAGCTTTTCACTTCATTATACTTGTAGCTGTCGTTAGGACAGTCCATAGCTTCGCCAACGGCGATAATACAGGCGTCTTTGGGCCTTTGTGCAAAACCCTACAGCTCGCAGATGGCGCAATCACATTCGACCCGACCATAACAACAGCCTCACAAAAAGCTTCAGACATCTACAAGTTAAATATGACGATGGCGCCGGCTGCCTGGCGGCAACTGCTCACCGAAAAGACGGAGGATACCAAGCCAAAAGCAAAAGACAATCCGCCACAGAGTGCACCAGATGATTGGAAATCAAAATGGACGACCTGGGCAGACGCGGCTTTATATCTAGAAACGGACAAAAACGAAGCAACCTTCAAGGAGCAGTTCAGCACTGACAAAGCGAGTGCTCAGCAGCTCGCAAACCTTAGACCAACTATAGCACAGCTAGCGGACGCCGCCTATGACCTAGAGGCATTCTACAAGACAGGCCAACAAAACAAACCAAAAGACGATGCAGCATTAATAACCCAACTGTACCAGGCTATATACGGAAAGAAACCAAGCAATATGGACCAACCAGAAACTGCGCCGATGTTCTCTGGGGCGGCTGCAGCCTACGCAGCCAGCTGCGCAACAGGCGAAACACCACCGGCGGCCAAGACGCTCGCAGGCACTTTTCTTTGTGTCTGTGGTTCAGCCAACGCCGCATCGCATAAACCTTGTGCTGACGCCCAAACAACTCAAGCGGCATGGGAACTAGCGGCACCCCCACAAGCCTCAGCGTGGCCAAACCTACGCCAAATATGCCCGGCAACGGAGGGAACTGTGATCACAGACGGTCTGATAACTAACTTAATAAACGCGGTAATGGCCCACACCCGGGTGGGAACAAATGACCTTTACATCGGTGGCCTGAAAAGCGAGGCGAACTGCGACGGCGGTGGTACCGCATGCTGCGTCAAGATTACCAACGGCGCCCAGAACAAACAACTTAAAAAAAATGCAATCCAATGGGTGAAGGACCTCGATACCATCGCAAGTGAGCTTCGGAAACGACCAAGCTACAATAGCCAAGTAACAGAGTACAACGCAGCAATCACGCTACTCGAGCAGCAAGTAAAAGCGGTAATAAAGCGAGCCCATTACACCAGCGTCGATCAACAGACAGCATCAACAGGAGCCGTCAACAGTAAAGAAAGCAAAACACAACTTCAAAAAGTAAACTGCAATAATCACAAAAAAAAATCGACCTGCCCGACAACCGGTTGCCATTGGAATAGCACTACAGAGGATAAGGGAGAACACTGCAAACCTAAAGATGGGGAAGAACAGACAACCAAAGCAGGAGCAGGAGAGCAAGCTACAGGAGCAGGTACAACAGATAAGTGCTCTGCCGCCCAAAATGCCGAGGATTGCGCCAAAATAACTGGCCCGATTCCCCAAGGCAAGAAAGCCTTTTGTGGATGGATTACTTTTGTCGAAGGCACTGGTCCAGTAACTCCTGGTTGCCGCTCTTCTAGCTTCCTCCTAAACAAACAATTCGCCCTCACCGTGGTTTCTGCTGCATTTTTGGCCTTGCTTTTTTAATCCCTCTCCCCTCTTTTTCTTAAATAATTCTTGCCATTTGATATATTTTAACACCTAAAACCAGCCGAAAAAATTTGAACTGTTTTTGTAAGTTGACTGTCTGATTGTCTAGAAATATTTTCTGAAAACTAAAATTTTTTTCTTCTTTTCCGGTTTTTTTTTGTGGAAGTGGGGGGGGGTTGTTAGGTAGGAATGGGGGGGGGGTAGTTAGGTTAGTTAGGTTAGTTAGGGGGGTTAGTTAGGGGGGTTAGGGTTAGGGTTAGGGTTAGGGTTAGGCTTAGGGTTAGGCTTAGGGTTACTGGGTTAGGGTTAATTTTCCTCTTTTCTTTTTCTCGCTTTTTTATTTTGACGCCACTTTTTTTGTTTTCGATCTTTTTAGTTTTTTTTTCAGTTATTTTCTTTAATCCTTTTTTTTATTTTGCGCCGACGTTTGATTTTCTTTTTGTGTTTTTTATTTCAACTTTTTCTTTATGATGCACCGGCTCTTTTTTTATTTTTACACCACTTTTTTTAAATTTTTTTAAAAGTGATGCAGCAGCTGTTTTATTATGCGAACACTAACCCTCCTTCCCCCCCCCGCGCCCCCTCGCGCAGGCACCTTTTTTTTAATTTTAATTTGTTTTTTCGCGATTTGATTTTTTTTCCTTTTTTTTTGTTTTCAATGTTTTTAGGTTTTTAGATTTTCAGATTTTCAGATTTTTGGAATTTTCTATTTTCAATTTTCACTAATTTTTTTATTTTTTAATTTGAATTTATAATTTATTTTGTTTTTTATTTTTTTAATTAAAAAATTTTTTCCTTTTCATTTTTTAATTTTTTTCTTTTTTTTGTCACGTTTTTTTTTTCAGCAGCTGATTTCGTTTTTTGGGGGGCTTACCTTTTTTAAACCCGGGTTAGCGGGTTATCGGGTTCAGGTGTTTCGGGTTAGGGTTATTCGTGTTAAAATTTCTAGAAAATGTTGTTAGGGTTAGAATTTTAAATTTATTATTTTTATGTGATGTAGAAGCTCTTTTTTTCGTGAATACTCCAACTATTTTTCCTCCAGCAGATATCTTTGCTTAAATTTTTTCTACCTTTATTTCCATCCCCACATCGACTCAATATTATTTTTTCAAAATTCGCCATTTTTTTCCTAGCGATGCAGCGGCTGTTTTTTTTTTTCGGTAAAGCCTGGACCTTATGCGCAACAGACATCCTACCTTAAATTCTTCTCATATTCATTTTTACCGTGCCGCCGTTACGCTTTTTTTCATTTTGAATTTGTGAATCTCAGTTCTGCACTTTCCGCTGCTCGCGGTTTCAAATTCTTTTTTCGTTGGGACAAAAGCTGGAGGGTGGCCTCAGCGGCTGCATGCGGTTTTTTTACAGTGGCGTGTGGCAGTTTCGCTGCAACAATCTGTCTGCTTTTAAGGCGGGGTAGGAGCAGGCGAACGATATTCTGCAGCAACACATGAGGCTAATTTGGCAGAAAACTTTAGCGACGCGTGCAGAGAGCAAGCGTTACACAACAAACGTGACCTGCAAAGCAAACGACTGCAAATGGGAAGGGGACAGCGAAACCACTGCAAACCCAATGATGGAGAAACGCAGACAATTCAAGGAACAGATGGAACTCTATCAACAGAAGACCCTAATTGTAGCGAGTATACAGACCCAGATAAATGTGCCAACGCGCCACGCAAACCTAAGGAGGGAAAGAAATCTGTTTGCACTTGGACTGATTTCATTGATGGACAGGGAAAGCCTGAACCAAAATGTTGTGATTACATTTCCATTGTAAATAACAAATTAGCTCTCATGGATGCTGCTTTTACGAGTTTGGTATTATTTTAAGTATTTTTAATCAATTTTGTGAGACTTATGAAAATTTATAATAATTCCTGTTTTGAGAGAATTCTCTAAATTTATTAAAATATGACATATTTTAAAACTATTGTAAAAACGTTGCAAAATGTGAAAATCTAAAATTTTAGTAAGACATGTATGACGGTGAAAATGAGTGAAATTTGTAGGGTGATAGGATATAGAAAGTGAGTGATATTCTAATTTGGTTCATTTTATATTTTGTTTATTTCCATTATTTTATGCATGTTAGTTACGTTAACAATTATAGTAATAATGATGATAATGATTATGATACGAGAGTGCTGTGATTGTGTATATACGAATAATATAATAAGAGCAGCAACAATGATAATAATAATCATAATGATTATTATTATAGTGATAGAATTGTGTTATGAGTGTGTGCATGCTATTAATATAAGAAGATCGGAGTTTTGTAAAAACCATATGATTTGAACAAAAGAAAAGAATTTAAAACAATGGCACGGGCACTGTGGGATTAAGAGAGTGAATGGTAATACTGGGTGTATTATTAAAGAAGACGCACAAAAACATAAATAATTGGACGGGTGAGAATGTGAAAGATGTTCAGTTTTAAACATAAGCATTTTTTACGCACCGCCATACACAGAGAGACAATGGAGGGGAAAATAAAGGAGAGACAGAGTGCAGGACAAATTGGAGTCACCACTTTATTCATAAAAACAGAGACAGAAGGTAAAAGAAAGAAGTAATACAGGAGAGTATTGTGCTCTACATTTCAATATATAATGAAGAGACGCGGGGGTGGAGACGATGCTAGCAAAAACAGTGCCGTTAGTTATTACCGCTACTCCGATTAGGGTCTTATGAAATCCGCTGGTTAGGATGGTTATCAGTATCAACTAGTAAAATTATAAGTATGTATCCACTAATAATGCTCCTACCTACTGTAATACCCGTAACAGTGCATGATTAAAAAATGTGATGAATGCAATTGAAAACGGAAGAATAATAGTGTCAGGCGCTAGCCGTAACACAAGAGAACTTCTAAGACAACCGCCGTAAGTGTGTGCTCAAAAATAAGTTTCAGACACCACGCACATTCCCTTAAGGAGACATAGAAACTATATCAAGGCACTATTTACATTTGTTAACACTGTTTCTTCAACTAAAAAACTTAGTGGATAAGTTTATATACATTCAAAAAATGTTTTATACGTTCCTTTCATTCATTAAAGTATTTTATGACATAAAGTTATGTGTCTTGAAAGATTTATTGGTTATATTACATTTAGTGTATCGAAGTACTATATCACTTCAAGAGGATATAACAAAGACAAACATAACCGATGATGACAATAAAAACACAGAATTATTGTGGTTGTGATACAAAGTCATGCAACGCAAGGATGATGTAGATTCATATTGAGTGCCAAACAAAGTCATTTTGAAATTATTACAATTGCGATAAGAGGTTTGTATAGTCATGTCAAAAGACCTAGATGGGTTATGTATTTTTTAGAAAGGAAGAATATAAGTGATAAGAATATTGTAATTCATTTGTATGGGTCTGATGTTATAATATCCGACCGTGATAAGTTTTTGAATTCTTTGGAATATTTTATACAAAATAGTGCAGAAAGTAAAGAAAATGTTAACAAAGAACGTGTGCAGAGATGCTTTTTGTTTTTAAATGTTAGTTATAGAAAATAAGAGGATTAAAAGCTACCTTATTTACTAAAATCACATCTTAGCGGAAAACCTTATCTTAGAGGTGGATCCTTTAATAGCAAGAGTACAAGCGCTTAAACGGCTTGAATATGCATTTGTGTAATTATTAAAAGGGAGAGAGGAATTGTGATCGGATAAAAGTATTTAAAAACCTTTATTAATTTGGAGTGCGATTCAGGAAGAAGCGGTGAGGAAGAGATTTGTTTTGAAGAGAGGGATGGTTTGATTGGATTATAAGGAGAGATTTTTTTCTATTACAAATAGTGTGGTGATTGGAGAGGCTCCAGTTATTCATTTTCCTGGGCAGCCAATTGAATGAGAGGAGAAAGTGAGGTAATCGTAAAAAAATCTTAGTTTTTACGCGTGTTTAAAAGGGAGTAAATTTAGTACAATAGAGTTAAGAAAGATTTAAACTTCACGAGAGGTTGGAAAATTTTAATTTCGCGTATGACAAAAATTGTATTTACGCGTTTGAAGAAGGGTATTTGCTTAAGACTTATAAAATATGATTCCGAAGGTACTTGAAAGATGTTTGATCACAAAAAATCACCTGCCACGGTGATTTATAATTAAAATTAATGTTTTAGCCTTAAAGTCTTAAAGAACGCCACAAACAGACAAGATTCTGTGACATCCAAACTTGCTCACAAGCCACTATAATTGGACGAACATTTACGCATTACAACAGAAATAAAACCATAAATTTACTAACTTATAGGTAATGCGGTCACTAATAGCGAATCTACTAACCGCACTAGCAGCTTTGACTTCAGTGGCACATTCGACGCGAGAAAATGCACAGGAGTACGAAGCTCTTTGTGCAGCATATCAGGCAGAGACAGGCACCATCGACCCGGCAACTTTCAATGCCGCAGACGCGGTGGCAGAAGTACCGGCGGCTGTGAAGGCGCTGTACGCGACAACCATACCGGACGCACACTACGATAATGGAACCTTTGGAGTCCTCAAGACGGAGAACGAGTTTACAACAGTAAAAAACACAATAAAAAACGAAAAAAACGCTGAAAAATTGGCAGTTTACACCAGGCCACCGGAATGCCCGGCTAAGCGGGCGACGCACACTGCTTTAGAAAGGCTGTACAACTCAACAAAGGCGATAGCGGAGGAGGCAGCCTGCAAACAAAACGAACTTCAAGGCTTAAAACAAAGTACCGAAAAGTTCTTAAAAGCGGCGGTTTTTAAGCATGAAATGGCCACCGAGGCAGACCAGGCAGCTTTCGACAACCGGGCCAACGCATGCAACGGCGGCGGCAATGCGAAGGCAGCGAGCCAGAACCTGGCTCAAGCACTGGCGTGCGTCTGCGGCACGGCAAGCACAAGCAACGGAATATGCGTAGAAGGCGAGAACACCGCCAACTACGGCACAGGGGCCAACGCCGCCGCTGCCCTCACAGCATATAAGGCAATAGTAGCAAAATGCCAACCCGCCGGCGAGGCAAAAAAAGTGACGGCAGAACTGCTGACAGCGGTAGTCACCCAAGTAGAATCAGTCCTCGGCAACAAACCCTTCACAGGCAACAGCAACAACGGACGGTACGTCTTAGGCAACGGCAATGCGGTCGACTGCAATGGCGGGACCACCTCAGCCACTTGTATTGATTACACGAAGGCAGTGGGAACTGGGACATTCCACAAAGTAAAATGGGTCGAAAACATGCTCCAAGCAACGAAGGAACTGAAAAAAGCATATACCATAAGAGCCGACTTAGCCAAAATGCAGGCCAAACTGCAAGCAGCAGAGGCTCAAGCGTGGCAATTACGAGACACTCTGGCCATAGCCACTATAACCGCAGCACATGCAGCAGAAACTATCAAACCTTCCAAGCGCCAACCACAAGAAATAATCGACTCCAAAGAAGCAGAGTGCAATACCAAAGACAAAGACACAGATTGCAAACCGCCATGCGCGTAGAAGGCCTAAGCAAAAGATGAGAAAAAAGGTGCACATTGAGCGAGAAAGGCAAAGAGGCAGCAGAAAAAGTAGCAGCAAACCAAGCAGGGACAGATGGTAAAAATGAATCAAAATGTGGCGAGGCGAAAACAGAAGACGAATGCAAAAAGGTCCCGGGCAAGACACCAGAGGGAAAGAAAGCCGTTTGTGGATGGATTGAAGGCAAATGTCAGGATTCCTCTATTCTAGCAAGCAAACAATTTGCCCTCAGTGTGGTTTCTGCTGCATTTGTGGCCTTGCTTTTTTAATCCCTCTCCCCTCAATTTTTTCCCTTTGCTAAAATTTTTGCTACTATGATATATTTTAACACGTAAAAAACAGCCGAGATTTCTTTGTTTGTTGGTTGGTTGTAAAAAATTGTGATTCTGTAAAAAAAATTTGTTTTCTGATAGCTGAAAACTTTTTCTTTTTTCTTGAATTTTTTGACATTTTTAGGGTTAGGGTTTTTAATTTTTTCCGTGTTTTTCACCCCTAGTTTTAGAGTTTTTTAAACATTTTTTTAAATTTTTTTCTTTAGCTTTTCGATTTAAAAAATTTTTTATTTTCCTAATTATGCAGCAGCCATTTTGTTATGCAAATCCTAACCCTCCTTCCCCCCTCCGCACCGCCCCACGCCCCCGCACACACACCTCCAGTTTTTTTTGTTTTTTTTTTGCGATCTTTTTTTGGCTCATTTTTACTACTTGGCTTTAAAATTTTTTTCATTTTTTTGACCCCCGAATGCAGCATTGCATTTATTATTTTTTTTGGCATTTTTGATTTTTTTCTTTTAAGGTTAATATTTTTTAGCTTTCTTTTAATCTTTAATTTCTCTAAATTATCGTATTTTTTAGATTTTTACGTTTTTTCCCAATTCCTTTTGTTCTATTTAATTATTTGTGTCTTTTGTTTTTTATATATTTTTTTGATTTTTACGTTTTTGGAATTCCCGATAAATTAGTTTAGCGCGTTTTTCACCAATTTTTTTTAACCATTTTTTCTATTGCATGATTTTTCTTTTTATTTTTCCGACTTTTTGAATTTGAATTTAAAAAATTTTTTAATCCACGAATTTTTCTTAATCATATTTTTTAATTTTAATTTTTTTCATTTTGACTTTTTCATTTTTTAAATTCTTCACATTTTTTATTTTGATTTTTTTTGCAGCCCCCCTTTTTATTGCAACCCTCTTTTTTTCTAGCTACGGGTTAGGGTTAGCGTGTTAGGGTTAGTGATATTTTTTAATTTACCTCTTAAAATTTTTTAATAATTCTTCATTTTTTAAATTGTAAGTGATACAGCGGCTCTTTTTTTCGCTGCTGGATCTAGCCCTTATTTGGCAAGCTGGCATCTTCGTTTGCATATTTTTAGCCTGCAGCGCTGACGAGAGTTGTTATGTTTTATACTTTTGCGAATTTTAGCTCTTCATTTTTCTCTGCACGCAGCTTTTAAATTTTTTTTAACGGTGGCGCATGGCCTATAGCGCTGTGCGCGCTTTTCTTTTTACGCTGTCGCACGGCAGTTTAGCTGAGAGAAACGATTTGCTTTTCAACAGGCGCCAACGAGAAAATCTTAATATTTGTAAGTGGCAGAATATGGAGTTAGGAGGCTAAAGCCAGTCGCCGTAGCGGCCTGCACCGGTCGTGACGCCGCACAGCAACCCAGCCAAAGCAAGGGGAGGCGGCGAGCAGTTAACTGCAGTGTCGGTAGGGCAATGCAGGAGCAACGCAATGCCCCGAAAAATCCGGCGGCAGCCCCCAAAAATATTAATAGAGGGCCCCACAGTCACCAATTCAGAAAATACACTGCAAAAACAAAGGAGCAAGCTAACAGTAGATGAACAAAATAAATGCAAACTGAAAAACACAACCACAGAAGAATGACCAGAAGCTAACTGCGACTATGACACAAAAACACATGAATGCAAAGTTGAAGCGGTAACAGGAGAGACAAATACCGTGGTGACTTGCAGTAAACATCAAAACATCAATCCTGTGAAGCGGAAAACAAGGATTTCAAACCGACTGAGTAAGCAGTATGTGGATGGATAGATTATGTTGACGGCACAGGCAAGCTTCCCAAACCTGAGTGCCGCTCTTCAAGTTTTTCTTGTCAATGAGAAAATTTCTCTGATGGCTTCTGTCTTTGTGAGTTCTGTAGAATTTCAAAAATTTAAGAAGTTTTTTTGCAATTTTATGAAGCTTATAATAATTGCTGTTGTAAGATAATTTGCTAAATTTTCACAAAATGAGTTATATTTTAATACTTTTCAAAAAAAATATGAAAAAATTGAAAATACAAATTTTAGTTATAAAGTTTCCTGTGGGAATAAAGTAGTAGGATGAGAAGGTTTAAATAGTGAGTGCTATTATCATTTCGTTTATTTTCTTTATTTTATGGATACTAGGGTTAGATTATATTAGTAAAAGCAGTAGGAGAATATGTGAGTAAGTGTACACATAGTAATATTATAATACGAGTGGTGTTTACAACCAAATGAACGACCAAATGGAAGTTAAAATAAAGGAAAGGATGCAATCCGAGTGAGTGAGTTGTTACGTGAAATGGGAGACACGAAGAATATTAAAGCAGACATAGAAAGACGCAAAGGGGATAAAAATATAATGTGTACAATTTCAAACATAAATATGGTGATAGATATCATGATACACAAGGAGATGATAAAGAGAAAAATAAGCGGGAGAATAGGTGCAGCGTAGAGCCGAAATTGGATTTCTAGGTTATTTGCGGCAGCAGCTCCATAACATAAAAAGGAAATAAATAAAAATACAGACGAAATAACATGTTATGGACCAAAACAGCAAATAAGAAAAATACAGGGGGAATTGTGCTTCATGGTACGTTCTATACAAAGATATGCATATATTATACTGTAGAAATAATGGAAAAACAATGATAGCAGTAGATGATAAGGTTATATTAATGGAAGGACTGAAATGAATACGTGTGGTCGGAGTATTTAGAATATGAATGTGGTAAAATTCTTAGTATATCTAAATTATTTAGTGAACCCCGCTTCAGCACTCCTCACAAAAATGAATATAGAAAAATGTAAATTAGAGAAACAGCGAAATAAGTGTAGTATACGGCGCTAACGACAGCTACAGCTAAGTTCCAAAACAAAAGCCGTAGACACGTACTCAAATAAAAGCCGGAGACCCCGTGCACACACACTTCAACACGCACATCATAATTATATTATTGTACTACATATTTAAAAACACAACCTAACTAACAAACACCTTAGTTTTCATGTAACATATTTTGAAGTCTTTTTAAGCATTTTCATAAATATCTCAAAAATTAAAAGGTATATTAGGATATGAAATTTGTAACTTGAGAACTTTACTATTAGCGTTACTGTTATATTTAGTATTTTTAAGCTCAGTACCTATTCAAGAAGAAACAACGGCAAATGTAATGGAGAAAGAATTTAGGAACTCCAGAGTGTTTGTGGTTGTAGTTCAAACTCATGCAACTCAAGGATGGTATAGACTCATATTGAGTGCCAAACTAAGCCATGTTGAAATTATTACAATTGCGATGGGAGGTTTGTACAGCCATGTTAAAAAGATTAGATGGGTTATAGAATTTTTAGAAAAAAGAATGCAAGTGATGAGGATATTGTAATTCATTTGGATGGATCTGATGTTATTGTTAGTGATGGAAATAAGTATAAAAATGCTGTGGAATATTTTATACAAAATAGTGCAGCTAATAAAGATAAGTTTAGTGAAGAAGATGTTGTAAAAGAGAAGCATATTTCCCCTATTATATTCATGACAACATCAGAATGTTATGCGCCTCAGTTGGATTTACTTATGAACTCAGATCACAAGGAGCATGTGCAGAAATTTTATTGTTTTTTTAATGTGGGTTACAGAAAAAAAAGAAGATAATAAATTACCTCATTTACTAAAATCACCTCCTAGTTTCAAAACTATATCTTAGTTGTGGTGGTTTGATAGCTAGAGTTTGGGCATTTAAAGGGTTTGAATGTTAATTTGGAGAGTTACTAAAAGGAAAGTGAGTAATAGAGATCAGAGCAGAGTATTTATTAACATTTTCTAATTTGGAGTGTTACACAAGAGGAAGCTGTTGATGATAGATTTGTGTTGAGGAGAGGCATGATTGGATTGAATCATGATGAGAGATTCTTCTGTATTCCACATAGTGGAGAAGTCGAAGAGGCTTCATTCATTCACTTTCCCGGATAGTCTATTGCGTGGGAGGAGAAGGCGAAGTTAATTGTGAAAAATATTATTTGGTTTGAAGAGTTGGAAAAAAGCAATTTAGTACAATAGATTTAAGTGCAATTAAAAATACAGCGACAGATGGGGAAATGGGATATTGAATATGAAAATATTCGTAAAAGAAAAAACAAAGCAAGAAATTTTGTTCAAAGCCAATAAGCTATGAAAATTCCAGAAATGAGCATAATCTATGCAGTCACTTGCTTGTAGTACATGGCTGCCTTGTTTTTCTGACAATACTAGGCAGCGGTGGACCAACCCGCAGACAACAAACTGGCAAAGGAAGCAGGCGAAGAAGCGATGTCGGCAATTTCTTGGGGTCAAAGTATATACATCGACCAGCGAACCTTTTTCAGGGATATACAAGCATGGTGGTGGAGTTTCTAGCAACAAAATAAACAGGAAGCAGCAGTAAATACAAGCACCATAAACATAAACTAAACTTAAGTAATGTAATGAACCAGTCTTTCGCAGCACTGTTATTTTAACAGCAGGCCGACCTTGAAGCTAATCAAGCACACCGGACAATTAAAAAACGCAAAGGCCAAATATTAACAAAGCTTGGCCACAAAAGGCGTAAAAGGAACAAGATATTGAAGGAAATGAAGATCACATCTCGACGACACCCAAACACAAACGTTGTATTTTACTGCAGGAACCGCAGCTGAAGCAGAGGTTTAAACAGAAAGAACACGTTAAGAGGCAGAAAGTGCAAATTTCCATGCACAGAGAGTTTTTTAAATTGGTTACAGAAGCAATAAAAAACTCAAATATTGGTTTAATAGATTGGAAATTTATATAAAATTGATAAAAATGAATTACAATACAAGAATCAGTAGTTTAATCACCATTAGAAATCCGGTGGTGAAACAGCATGCAAGTTTCTTACCTTTTTAAACAGAAACATCCAAAAGATAGAGCGGCTTCGACTATCTTTCTTTTTAGCAAAATATCGGCACTAAATCTAAGGGTAAAACCAGCGTAAGGTGAAGCACACGGACCATAAAACCCACATCAGAAACAAAGCACCGTACAATCCAATTACCAGCAGCATAAGACAAAGCGGCGGCTAAAGGATAACATGTCAACAAAAAAAGCGTTTAGTCAGCCTTATACTTGTTTACGCCGCAACGAACGTAAGACCAAGCGAGGCAACAGCAGGCGACGGCAAAAACATCCGCGAATTCCACATCTTGTGCAGTTTAGTAGAGTTGTGCAAAAAAAACCTATAAACCTACCTGGTTCTTCTCTGTTGGATGACGAAGTACAAGCAATAGAGCTGATAAACATGAGCGCCAGTACAGACGAATGGCAAAACCAATTTCCGATGTAGAGCCCTGTCGACACAGGAAAGAAAGCAGACTGCACCAAGCAGCCAAAACCAATCAGCTGCCATGACAAGTACGACAAATGGCGTGCCAAGCGGAAGGAACTCGAGGCGGAAGCGAACAAAGAAATCAAAGAGACACCGGTAAAGGGCATACAGAACACACCTTACGGCCGAAGAATCCAAATGCAGATAAATGACATAGCAAAAGAAGCACAAAACATTTCTGACGACTACGTCACAAATATTTTTTTTTTTGAAAATTTTTTTCGTGCCTTCGTGGGAGTTTCCCCCCACCGGCTCGGCCATCAGCCATCACCGTAGAGCCCTGAGATGCTATTGGTCTGGCGACTGTGGTAGAGTCTCCCCTTTTTTATGCATCCTAACACACCCTCTATAACGCTTTGTTGTAGCTCCGCAGTTGAACGAAATACAGCAGATGGGGCGAGAAGCCCCCCACCCCGGACTCTCTAAAAGATGTCAATTAGCAATCCTTTTTTGGAGTTCCACATCACCGGACAGCAGCATCTTAGTGCGGATGATACTGCTGATGGTACGCTGGCGCGTGCCCAGGGACCGACAAATGAAAAACGGTGTCCCAGCAAGACACTGCTGATCCCTGTGCTGTATGATGCCGTAGCCGGAGCAAAGCAGTGTTCCCCATGAAAGGAACGCTTCTGAATCTTGGCTTCCCCCGATGATACGGGGTACTGGACCCTGGAACCACGTTGAGGTGGCCGGCATCGCCAGGGGAAGAAAACTTTTAGTAGCAACACCAAAAATTTTTAAAAACTTTAACCCTAAAAATTTAACAACAAAAAGGAAAAAGAAATATTTTTTAGTTGTCAAAAAAATTATATATGCACAGACATACAGTTAAAAAATGGTGGAACTCACGTGTTGAAATATATCAAATAGCAAAATTTTAGCAAGGAAAATTTAAAAATTGAGGGGGGAATTTCTTTTAGGAAAGCAAAAATGCAAGCAAAAGAGGGGTCTTCTTAATGGCAAATGAATTTCTCCCTGTGGTGTTTGTGGTTGTTTTTCCTTCATTCTCTGCTTTCACACCCTCTTCTCCAGTTTTGGATTTGCACTCACCTTTTCCATTTATTTCTTTCCATTCGCATTTTCCGTTGCATTTATCCTGTTCTTTACCATCGCAGCCTGTTTCCTCTTTGTTGAAATTGCATTGTTCTTTTGAAGATGGTTTCGTAGTCTCCTGTACAAGATAATGACCCAGTGTCGCAGCTAATTTTCCAAGATCTTCTATGCCACTTATTTCTTCGGCTTTGGTGCTTTGTGCTACTACTGCAGGCGAAGTTGTTTTGCCGATCTCTTGCCATAATTTGGTGCCTGCATCCGTTTTGTCTGACTTTAATAGCTTCTTTTTAAGCTCTTCTATCTGCTTTTCGTGGTCTGACACTTTTTCCCGCGCCATACCCGGTTTTAAAATTTGTAAAAGTGCCTGCTTCGTTTCTTCACCATTTATTGTTTCCGTCGGCAGAAGCGATGACGTTTGAAAGTTCAGTTTGTTTAGGTCTGCTTCTAGTTCGATTAGACCGTTGAGAAGCGCTTCGACTGTGTTCTGCGGTGGAAACTGCTCTGTTGTTTGCTTCGCTTGCGCAGTGTACTTTGTTGCGGCTTCTTGGGTAGCGGTGTATTGTGTCTGTACTGCCTTCGTAACCGGCCCACCTGTTATTAGGAAGTTCGTTTGGTCGCTGCTTGAGGTCGCGCAGGCAGTAGTGAGCGTGTCGGCCCGGACGCACGCCCTTGGCCCGTTGCCGTTCGTTCCTGAAGTTTTGTCGGCTTTAGTAGCATGGTAAAAAGTTATTGGGTAGGCATTCTTCACTTTGACTTTAGCCTCCTTGTTCCTGGGGGCCTGTTTCTCATGCTCGTTGCAAATTGATTGTTTGCCGCCGACACCTGCTAACTGGATTGCAAAGCCGTCCACCCCGAATGCGGCGCCAGCAGCTACTGCAGCAGGTGCCTTTGCTGGAATTTTGGCGTTGAGCAATTCGGCCACCGCTTCTTGCAGTCCTCCGAGCTTGGCTATATTGTTTGCGATCGTTGCTGCTCGGTCTTTGATGTTACTTAGTTGCATGGTCGCGGCTTGCAGCCTCGAGCCGCTTTCTGCTAGCAGTAGTGCTGCTGCTGGTTCTTTCCTGCTGGATTGAGCGACTGCTGCTACAGTGAGTTTTAGTAGCGTCCTATGTCCCTCGTCAATTTTGTTTTGAAGCTCCGCGACCTGCCTGTTGATTGCTCGAGTTATGGCCGCAAAGTCGTCTGCCGCTTGGCAGGCGTTGGCTGCTGTTGAATCCGTTCTGTGGACCGAAGCGCGGCTGCTTTCAATTATTAGCAGTACAGCTAGCGCTTCCACAATTTTTGTTAGCTCCATTTTGTTTTGTTGTTGCACTTCCCTGAAAGTTTCTGTTTGTGATATATCTAGTCTTAGCCTTTGGAATAGTAGCCAGAACAAAGCTTGAAATTTGTGTTATGGGTGTCTCTGCAGTCATTCTAGCTTTGCTATTGTTCGTCTCCTGTATTTAGAGTGTTTACCGTGTTTGCAAGGGAGAAAGTGGCGCTACAACCGGCGTCCCTGCCGTGTTTGCCATCTTGAGCACCTCCCTGGTCGCTTGGTCCGTGAAGTTGGCTTGCTGCTAATGAAGGCTCTGTTGATATTCTTTATTATTACCAAAAGTACCACAAAAAAACTCTTTTGCAATTTCGTTATATATCCTAGATTCTTTCTATTCTCTTTATGTCAAATAACCTCTATTTCCTACACCTTCCGATCATATACCTATTGAAATATCCTCCCAAGTGGTCAGTACCCCCAATACCAATTTTTCAATTTACGTTATTGCTTCCTTGAGCCGCTGGTGGTTAAATCGAAGCCCTTTTTCCCTTAGCTGCATTTCCGTTAGGCTTCTCATTTAAATTTCATGCACTATTGCTGCAGCTAATCTCGACGTTGGTCCGCTTCATAAAATTTTTAGCTTTATATTCACTATGAAACTATATTTTAGAGTGTTGGAGTTTGGGTTCGTTGGTATTCACTTTTTTATTGTGTGTATTTTCCAACAGCTTCTTGATTTTGTTTTGCATATTCTATATCTGCTATCTTGCTGAAGCACTCCTGTGGTGGCGATATAAAAATCTAAAAGAGCAAAAGAATAATATCCCCCACCTCTGCTGACTTTAGAGAGCTGTTATCACTCACCGGAATGACAGTAAAGTTTATTATACATGCAAATATTAGCTGCTGTATCCATGTAGGGGGATGATAAGGTGAGAACGTCGCATCTCCGTTTGAGCTAATTCTATCTTATGTTGTCTATCAGGTGATGAAACAATTCTCAGCCTCTACGACTGTACTATAAGACTGCGGTTCTCTTTCTATGACATGTGGCACAGAAGTATGTTCACAATAATGGTACACACTCACAACACTCTCCCATCATACTTACTATAACTATTATAAACATAACTAATATAAAAAATAAACGAAATAACACATATTTTAAATAGTAATGATTTTTCATACCATATCACTCTACTAATTGACACCCCTTGTTCACTATCTTCAATAATATTTCATATTTTCATAATTTTCACACTTTCATATAGTTTTATAAAGTGTTAAAATATATCAAAATTGAGCATGTTCTCTCAACTCTCATAATTTTCATAAAATTTATCAAAAAATCCTTAAAAATTAATCATAGAAGCAAAAAATGCCAGAAAAATGAGCCTTATTACAACAGAATTGCGTGATGTGGTGTTTGTAGTTTTTCCTGCTGTTGTGATCACTTTAGCTACACACTTTTTTCTTTGAACATGTAGCCATTTTCATCGTTGTAATCCACCTGTGGTTTACCTTTGCATTGTTCATCTACCGTTGGATTGAACTTGTCGGTTGGCTTCTGCGTCGCTGTCAAGTCTGTTTGCGTTGTGGCTGCAACTCCGAGGATAGAGCTGATAAGCTCTGAGATTGTTTGGCAACAGCGCCTATATTTGCTGTCAAATGATATTTTCCCGTTTTTGCGCTGCTGTTGTACTGTCTGGTATTTGTAGATAGATTTTTCTTATGTCTATTGATTTATCGCCGAATACCGCGTCCACTGCGGCTGTCTTTTTTGTGTGTCTTCGTCTCCTTTGGCTTATCCATTCGTCACGATCAGCGCTGTCTGTATTAGCGCATTGTCCTGTCGGAGGCTGTCTGAAGGTGTGTTGCTTAGCGTCTTTTGAATGTTTATCATCGCTTGCCGGGCTTTGCAAATGATGTATCCAAACATTTTGGCGGTTACTATTAATGGTTCAGTGTCTGTCCCTGGCTCAGAACACTCGTCGCTGCCGCCGGTTGTTTTCGCGGTCTCTTATGGCGATGTTGTTTTTTTGCTTCTCTCTATGCTGTGGATGGTTGTTATGTTTGTTTCGGTGGCTGGCGTGTCGCTGTTGCTTGCGCTTCAAACTGTGTTGGCGGTGTTGTTATTCCAGGTGTGAGTCAAGGTTCCGGCTGCTGCCGCTGTTCCGGTTATGTCGGCTGTTGTCAGGAGAGGATCTGAAGTTAGTTTTAGCTGCTTAAGCGTTCCCATGGCGCTGTCCAGTTTGTCTATGTCGCTTTCCGCTGCTGTGTCCTCTGGGCACTTGTTGCCGCTTGGTGGTGTTGGGGTAAATTTGGTCGTTATGTGCGACGGGCTGGATTTGGTTCTTATTATGTTGGACGCGGTGCTGCACGTGGTTACTGTGTCGGTTTCTTTTGTACCTCAGGCTGTCCTCCGCAACTGCTTTATTTGCGCCGAGCGTCTGTCTATTTCTGCAATTGCGTCGAGGTTCGGTTGGCGATTTGTTGCGAGCACGGACCGTTGCAGGTTTAACCTATTCCATGCTACTGCAAGAAGCACCCTATATACTCGTCCTTTCTTGGTGTTTACATTTTTGCCGAAAGCTAGCGTTGGTGCTGTCACTTTGTTGGTGGGCTTGCTCAGGGCCGTGTTAGGGTCGTCAATACGCCGCTTCAGCGAACGCCGGATTACTTCGTTTTGGTGCGATTCATGGCAAATGTTTTTGACGGCGTTTAGAGCAGTATTGTCTGCATTTTGCGCCGTGAATCCTGCTATAACCGCCGCAGCTAAGCCTGCGGTTGAAAACAACATTTACTAACTTACTTTCCCTACTTTTTTTAACAAAATCAGTTTTTCAGGTATTTTGCAATATGTGGCTTCCACGTTTCAGTTGGTTCTCGTCTATTGACGTCTTTATGTTACTTTTTTACGAACACTATTTTTAGCTATTCCATATGTCAATCAATAAAAATCTCCTCTCTAGCGTTACCAGTCCCCTCCTAAAGTAAAAAGAAAATGCTCATTCATTGCGTGAACTCTGTTCACTAGGATATACTGTTTAACAGTCGGATCCGCCATCAGATTAAAATCCACAGTCAATATCTTCATTTCCTCAACATAATCTATCCATTTTCGATAGAAATGATGGGCATAATTTGGAGTTTATATGGTCCTCTGAAGCGTTAAATCTTACTTTCCTTTTAAATGTGTACGCCCACCTTCGCAGGTAATCGAGCTTCATATTCCATGTCGTTCCTTAATCTGTTTGTGCATAGAACTTCTTAGCGTTGAGAAAGAGTCAGTGCAGCTTCTGTTTCTCTATATAATCCTTCAATCTGTAACTCAAATACTTTTCTTTCTTCCGCCTCTGCCATTTCTGTGTTTCCTTTAATATTATTGCTCTTTATTTAACTTAACAGTGCAGAAGGATATAAAGAATAAAACAATGATTAAAAATACTTCTACTTACCACTGTTCAGCCTTTGAGATGGATATAATTGCACTATTGAACTATATTCTGCATAACAACTACTAAATCAGAAATTTATGTTGCACTTCTACATCTATACGTGTTTCATGATCAAAAAACTACAGAACATTTTCTTCTATTTAGTACCTTTGTCAATTTGTTTTCGTGTAGGGAAGGTAAAAAAGCTTATTTTTTACACTATCCTGTGATGAATTAACGTATTTTGTGCTTTTTATTTAGTGTATTTGTGCTGCTTTGGCATTATTCTTGCTTTCAAACAAGGGGCTAAGTTCAGACTTTCAGAAATAATGGGTAAAATCATCAGCTTCTTGTTTGTTGCTTATTTCTTTGAAGTTTTAAATTTTGGTGATTTTTATCTTCAGTCTATTTGTACGTCTTATTCCAGCTAAAGTCTTCACGTTGTGTCGTGGTGTATCCATAATAGTGCATTGTGCGGAAATAAAGCATTACTATAATCGCTGTTCATATTATATTAGCAATTGTGCGCTTAGTCGGCTGCCACTTTCGGTGCTTATTTGCCTAATTTCTGGCGACTCCATTATCTTGGACACTGTATTTTGACACCCTTTCTTTCTTTTCGTGATGTTAGCCGCATTCATATTGTTGGTTGATACACCGCTTGTCATATCTCCATTATTCTCCGTCTCTCTATGTTTGCTTTAAAAATAAAGTTCTCGTACTCAACCGTTCATTCACTGTGCCGCCAACTTACTTGCTTTCGTTACACCCTTGGCGTTTTTGCGACCGTTCGTATTTTTTCCATCAATTATTTAGTCACAACTTTTAATATAATATAAGTATATACACACACTCACAACACTCTCCTATTATTATTATCATCATCATCATCATTATTATTCTTCATGAAAAAGGAAAATGCAACGAAATAGTAAAAAGTTCCATAAAATCATTCCCCTTTCATAACATACCACCTTCTTTATTCGCACCCATAGTACTCTATCATGCATATTTAAAAACAATATACATTTCGTAAAGGTTTTACAAAAACGTCAAGATATATAAAAATTTTGAACCTTTAGAAAATCCACTCAAAATATCTTTATTTCACAAATTTTATAAAACTGAGCAAAAATTCTTAGAAATATAAAATACCACAAAACTCACAAAAGCAGCAGCCATACTGAAAGCCAAATTCTTTTTTCGAGAAAACTGGAATCTTTGCAAGTTTCGCCCTCCCATTTACAATCCGGAGATTTGCAGTCTTCTTGTTTTTTCTTATCGGAGCACTTTTTGCCTTCAGAGTTTGTTGCTGCTGCAGCTCCATCTCTTGCTCCTGCTGCTGTTGTTTCTGTTCCTGGTTTAGGTTTGCATTCTCTTTTGTCGCTTTCGTAGTCGCAGTGATCAGGTGAACACTGCTCTGCGGTTTGATTCTTTGTGCTACACCCGGCTTTCACCTGTTCTGCCGGTTTCTGTGGCCCGGCCGTTTTTTGTTGCGTTGTTAAGCTGGTCATTACGTTTTTAGCGCCGTATTCGAGTTCGACTTTTAGGGCAAGTTGCTTGAGGGTCGCCATGTGTTGTTCTGCTTTCAGTTTCTGTTCAGTGTACGATCTGTAGTTGGGCCGCTTGCCGTAGCTGGTGTACCCACGGTATTGTCTCGAAGCCGCCGGTTTGTTTCTTGTAGTAATTGCTATAGTCTACACATGCTGCGCTGTCCGATGCTTGGCAGTCTGTTGCCGCTTCATTTCGGTGTCCTATGATGGGTTCCAGAACATTTAGCACTGTCAAACCTACGTTGGTCCGTACCGCATTTAGGGCATTGTTGATCTGCTCATCGACCGGCCCTGCTTTGGCGGCATCAGGGCATTCAGCTGTTAGCGCCGTTATCGCGTCGGTTTGCAGATTGCTCGTGCTGATAACTTTGTACGTTTAGCTGCCTCCGCACGCTTCGGTGGCCGCCGCGCACAGGCAAACCATGTCTAGGCCGAGTGCCTTGCCCACGGCGCTGTTTGTGCAGGTAGCCGCTTTGGTTGGCGTGCTCGTGACATCCTTGCATTTGCTTGCTTTTTCATCCCAGGCGTAGGTCCCCGAGTCGCACATTGCTTTCTGCGCTGCTCCATGCAACTCCGCTTGCAGATCACCGCCTTCAAAGACTTTCGGTTTGGCCGTTGCTAGTGATAGCAGTTTCCTGCTTTTGTCGCTGTCTTATTCAGATCGACAGATTTTAGAGCGTGTTGGTGCTCGCTTGAGATCGTTTGTTTGTCCTTCAGCCAACCTTGGCCTGGTTTGTGTGTGGCCTGGTGTGCAGTTTGCCATTTTGTCCATTTTGTCTCCAAACCTAGCTTTCCATGAGTTTTTTCTTTGCTGACGACGTACTTTTCCCAGCCGCCTGCGTCGACAATCTCTTTTACCTTTTGCCGGAAAGCGTCTTCTGAAACAGTCATGTTGTAGTTAACTATGCCTTGAAACTTGCTTGGTTCTGCAAGTGCCTCTATTGGCGCCGCTAGGGCCGTTTTGGCCGCCGCCCAGGTTTGACACAAGCTTAGGAACGCTTGTTGACTGTCACCAGCCACTGGGTTTGTGGTGTGCGCAGGTACTGCTGCCGCAAGTACTACGGCTAGCACCAGTAGTGATGTCCGATGCTGCATGCCTGTGACACCCGTGTTGGTAATATCTAGTTCTTATAGCGCACAGTAAAATATTTATAAAAATGTACCTCATCATTTCATTATGTTTGCATGAGCATTTCTGCTTCCCCATCGTCCCGAGAAACATTAGCTTGTGATAAAAACAGTTGTTAGGAGGCTCATATAACTTATTTTTTATGTCAAAAAAAGGCCGCAGAGTGCGTATCTGTACCACCGTGCGGCATATTTGCATCCGCTATCCGTTCTGCTTGCTTACGGGACCGTAGAGACGCTCCGCATCTGCTGATCTGGCTGCTTGGTCGGATGTTTAATTTTCTTGTGAAGTTTGGCATTTCTACCAACAGTTGACAAAGGACCCTTAAAGTTTCTTCGCCTTCAATAAATCACCGTGTTTAAACCCATCATCGCAAAACCTTTCGTATTTAAAGTCCCATTTCTCGCCATCTATTGTATGAGTTTTAATTTTCCCCAAACCTTCCGTACTAAATTCCCTTCCTTCCAACTCCTTGTACCAAAAAAAATTTTCATAATCAATTTCGCTTTTTCTTCCAATTCAATTGATTAACAGGGAAAATGAATGAATGGGGCTTCTCCAAACTCTCCACTAGTTGGAATAGAAAAAAATCTCTTATCATAATCCAATCCAATCATTCCTCTCCTCAAAACAAATCTCTGCCCAAAAGCTTCTTCCTGAATTGCACTCCATTTTAGTAAGTGCGTGTAAGTACTTTGATCCGACCACCACTCATCACTTCCCTTTAGTAACTCTCAAAATGCATATCCAAGCTTTTTAAATGCTTGGACTCTGGCTATTAAAGGATCCACCTCTAAGATAAGTTTTTCCACTTGGTGGTGATTTTAGTAAATGAGGTAATTTCTTATCTTTCTCTTTTCTATGCCCAACATTGAAAAACCAGTAACTTCTCTCTACATGCTCTTTGTAAATATCCTCCTCACTAAACTTATCTTCCATCCCTGCAGTATTTTGTATAAAATACTCCACGACCTTTTCATACCGATCACGATCAGAAACAATAATATCAGAATCATAAACAGTTATTACAATATCATCATCACTTGCATTCTATTTTTCTAAAAATTCCATAATCCATATATGCCTCTTAACACGGCTATCCAAACCTCCCATCGCAATTGTAATAATTTCAACATGGCTGAGTTTGGCACTCAATATGAGTCTGCACCATCCTTGAGTTGCATGACTTTGAACTACAACTACAAACATTCCAGGATTCTTAGGAACCCTCTCTTATATATTTGTTGTGTTTTTTCATTTCAACATTTTAAAGAGATATTGCTTTCAAACAGAATAAATCTAATAGAAACAATAATAGTAAGGTTATCGAAATACAAAATTTTGTTACCTAATCTATCTTTAGAAACTTAAAGCGTTATAACGGAAACTTATAAATCATAAGAAAAGAAGTCGATTGCGTTACTAATATTCTTACATAAGTGACACTTTAATTTTCGTTATGATTTATCTCTTTGATGGTGTATACTTGGTGTGTCGATGTTAAAGGTAAGGACATATACAAGTCTTTTTGCTTTAGATTTGAAATTCAGTCACACATAATGTAATTTTTCATTCTATTGTTTGTTGTGTTCACATACTCCTCTTCGTATTTTTATGGGAATTTCAGTACCTACGTGCACTTTTGGGTTCAGATATACTAAGAGTTGTACCAATTCATATTATAGGTATCCAAGGCATTCGTTTTAAACATGCGAATTCTATCATAATGGCTTTGCGAAATACTGCTAATCTTGTTGCTACAACCATCTCTGAAATGGAATTTACCTAATTCTGATTAAAGTCTGCAACACAATATGCTCCCATATCATTTTCTTCTGTTCTTAGTCGTCGCGCATCCGTTGTCTCATCCCCTATTTTCTTTCCTCCTCTTCCTACACAGGTTCCATCACTTCTGATAACGCAGCCCCTTCACTTGGCCTATACACTGAACTCCGTCTTTTCGTGATTGTCTCCTCCATCACATCCATGAGCAAGATGATGACTATCGTCATGTTTGTGTTTGGAACTGCGGATGTTTCATACACCTCTCTCCTTCACTTACTTCCGTTTTACACTTGCTATTGTATTATGTTCTTATATTTTGGCCTGTCCATTCGTTTTTATCCATCACACTTATTACAATATTAGTATATACACACTCACAAAAATTTCCGATTAATATTATTGCTATTACCGTATCACTTGTGTCATAATATCACAATATTATCATCACTTCTACAATTACTATTATAACCGTAACAACTATTCACAAAATACATCAAATATGCAAGTTAGAATAGCACTCATTTATTACACCATCTAGCCCTTTCAGTTTGCGTTCATAAGCCATCATGATATACACATCACATATTTTTTAAAAACTTTTCATTAGAAAGTGTTAAAATATATTATATTCAACAAAATTTAAAAAATATCAAATATCATAAATTTCATAAAATTGAGAATTAATCCTTACATTGCTAAAATTCTAATGAACTCACAAAAGCAGCATCCATAAGAGTGAATTTTTAAATGCTTAAAAAAATAGAATTTTTCCAAGTCTCACTTTCCAATTTACAGTCCGGTGATTTACACTCCTCCTTTTTCTTTCCTTTGCACTTATCTGTTGTTGCTTCGGTCCTCCCAGTTTGAGGTTGGCCTGCGGTGACTCCACTTTTTGTGGCTTTTGTAGCATTAAACTTACACTTTTTATTGCTTTCTGTTTCTGTTGTGTCATAACCACACGCTGCGGTTTTATCGCACTCGCTCTCACCTTTTATTGTATTGCACGTGGTTTCGGTTACTGTGTCTGGGTGCTCATTTGTTGTTTCGAGCTTCTTCTTGAGTGCCGCTATTTCCGTGTCTGTTTTGCGGAGCAAAGCTGCTAGCAACGCTGCGAGATCGCTTGATGTTGTGATTTCTCCAACCGCCTTGCCTTTGTCAATACCTGCGATTTTGTTTGGTAATTTGGCGTTATTAATATTAGTGAAAGTGGTGTCAACTACCTTTGCAAGGTCACTTGTAAAAATGTCATCACGCATTTTATTGATGTCTTGGTTGCTCTTGCCTCTTTCGTTGGTTAGTATTTTGGACAGAAGTTCGGTGGCTTCTGTATCTGTGTCCATTGCCTTTGAGTTATTAGCGTAATTGCCGTGGTCGGCTGCGGGCGTTTTGGCTATTGCTGTAAAAAGCTTCTGCCATGGTGTGTCTTTGTTCCGAGTTGTGGAAGCACTTTCCTACATGTCTAGAATTTCTAGTGGGTTGTCTTCTGTAGTTGGTACGGTGTAGTAGCCGGCGGCCCATGTTATGTCGCCTTTAACTGCGCCGCTTTTGCCCAGGCCGTCGGTGTTGCTTTTAGAAAATAGTCTGCATTTGTATGTGCTTGCAGCCTGGTGTTGATTTTCGCCGTCGTTTGCTGGGTCCGTTGCTCCTTTGTGCCCTTTGGCTGTTAGCTTCTTCGCAGTGCTCCTCGTTGCGGTGGTGTCCGCTAAAGTTGTGTCGCATGCTTCGCCGTCTAGTGTTTTACTGGCGAACGTTGCCGTGGTTGCGTCTGTTTTGTCAAGCAGGCAATGTTCGTTTGTGCGTGTCACTTTCTCAGCGACATTTAAAAATTCATCTATGTGTCCTTTTAGGTATCCAGCTTTCGCTGCAAGGTCCACGCCGTTGATTATGTCGGTGGACTCCAGGTGGCTTACCGCGCGTAAAGCTGCTCCCAGCATGTACGCTAAAATAGTTATTGCCAGGGCCGCTTCTTTGGTGCCTTTTTGAAGTTGACTGTATATGGCTGCCCTTGTGGAGTCAAGGATCATGTTTTTAACTTTTGCTGCTGCGTCTTTTAGATTAGCTGCCACATCTGACGGAATGTTCCTCAGGTCTGTTGTCGCTTCACATAGCGGCTTCCAACTGGCTTTTTTGACGCCGTACTTTCCAGCAGCGTGGCCGCTACGGAGAGTATCTACGATTACAAGTAACCCTAGGACAATCCCTACTATTTTTCCCATTTGTCGCTAAGGTATTTTTTTTGGTCGCTCAAACGTCTTACAGGGTTTGCAGAGACTTTTTGGTTTGAATTTTCTCTCTCGTAAAGTGGTTCCAAGATTCCCTGAAACTTTACAAGAAATGGTGCTTGCTTGTTGGTTGTGCTTGGCTGCTATTTAGACTGCACTGCCACATGTGGTGGTTCTTTAAAACTTAAGAGAAATAAATCAAATGGGGAACGACTTTGCAGCCGTAATATTCAACCATTTCCACCAAGTGTCTGGTATTTAGGGGTTGAGTTGTCCAGACTGGAGTCCTGTGGAATTAAATGACGATGTTAGCGTCTGATTTTCAGCGTTTTTTAATTTGGTCCAGCCGCTGCCTTCTTCTGCTGACGACTTCTGCCTGTGCGGAGCATGGTTTTTATTTTTAAAGATCGCTCTACCGTCACTGATGGTCTCTCTATATGCTCATGTTGCTTTCCAATAAAAGATGTAGCTTTCAATAGAGATTTTGGAGAATTTTCTTTGTTCCTCAGCTAAATTAGTTTTTCTCTGGTTCGTTTAAAGTATTATTTCCTTCCTTTTGTATTGTCGTCGTTGGCAGTTTGCCCTTCAGGGTTCTCCCTGCAGCGACTACTGGCTTTCTCTGTTGCAGGATGGGAGTAAAACGCGCGTGAAAATAACAAATGTTTACCACTTTTAATTCCAAGTTAGTTAGGTTTATATCTGTTTTTCTCTATTTATCGTCAAATACATCGCGGTGCTTCATAAAAAACTGACACTTTTCTATACCCTAAAATAAAAATTTACCTTTTCAAATCTAGAATCTCTAACTAACTTTACATTCTAATTTCAGACTGAGTTAGCAGGGCAACGTCCCTTCCTTGCGCGCATGCTCGATCGTCCTTGTGTTTGCTTCAAAATTTGCATGCTTTTACGTCTTCTCCGTTTGGTAATCGAAACGTGGAACTCATTTTTAACTCCCCATATCTGTTGCGACATATTTATTGTCTTCATTATATGAGGGTCTAGTTCTGACTCTAATATGTAGCGCACCATTTCTGGATGGTATTAATTTCTCATCTGTATATCAGTATGAAGCTGTAGAAGCCTCACCATTTGTTTCCTTCACTTAATAGTCATCCTTCGTCCCTTTCCCCTGTGCTTTTCTGAGCTTTTCCACGTTTTTCTTCTTCGCCTTCTGCTCTCCACCATAATTCATTGGTAGTCATAGGTTTAAAAACATCTTCCACCAAAAAATTAAATTATTTCATGCAAATATTGGTGCTTATCAGTATGTCTTATGAAAGAAAATTTGAATTACCTCACGCTTACCCATTCTTTTCCTCATATTTCTGCTTTACTCTTTCTTATACATAGATGAATATTGGGATTTGGAGTTTAATTAACAACTACAGTCTATACTATCATCTCCACAGATTATCTATTCATTTGTAAGTGATATACAGGGTACCTTCTGCTCCTGTATCACTATTTTATTCCTCAATCCTGCGTTTCGCGTATCCTGTTACTTCACTCTGTCTGCCGCATTTTTTGTCTTCTGTTGCTGCTTCTGTGATTAACGTAAAGAATAAATTTATCCTGTACATTGCACTTTCCCCATCCTTAATTGTTCTTTCCATCATTTCCTTGTGTATGATGGTGCCTTTACTCATATTTGTGTTTTAAGCTCCACAAAATCAAATTTTATTCATGTGCCTCGTTAGTATTATTCTGTATGCATCCTCTATTGCTCTCCGTCTCCCCCACTCCAGCACTTATTGCACCAATCTCATTTTTATGTGCTGCTACTTGGGCATTGCATTTAGTTTTCAGGATCACCCTTATTATAATATTCGTATATACACACACTCACAACACTCTCCTATTATTATCATAACTATTATTATTACTGCTCATATTATAATATTAGTACACACACACACTCACAACAGTCTTTTATTATTATTATTATTAATATTACTTCTCTTAAATTATAACCCTAAGCAATATATATAAACAAAATGAAAGAAATAGAACAAAATCCGTTTTTCTAACCCTATAAACACACTGCTTGACACCAATGGAACATTTTCGTACAAAAACTTCATGATAACAATTTTTTCAACAACTTGAACAATTTTATAAAAAATCCTTAAAATACATCAAATATTAGAAACTTTTAGCAAATTATCTCAGAATTGCAAATTTTCATCATTTTCATATAATTAAACAACAACCCTTAAAATTATAGAAAACTCTCAAAAGAAGCAGCCATAATCAGATTAAATTTCTTATTCACAAGAAAACTGGAATATTTGCAAGCATTAATTTCCCATTTACAATCAGGAGATTTGCAATCTTTCTCTCCTTTACCTTTGCATTTTTCTGTTTCTGTTCCTGTTACTGCTTCTCCAGCTGTTTGTTTTTCCTCTTCTGCAGCTTGTTGTTCGCTTCGTGTGCATGGGCCGTCATCATCCTTTTGCCCCTTCCATGCGCATTTAGCTCCTAAGCATGCTGTTTTAGATTTGTTGTGTGCCTCGCATCGAGTATTTACGTCAATTTGTGGTTGCTGTGCGGTTTGTGGTGTTGGAACTTGAACGGCCACAGCAATTGCTTTGCTTCGCCTTAATGCTGCGAGTGCTTGGTGCTTTTTGGCTTTTATTTGGTTGTTTACGTATTCTGCTTTTGCTTGGTTGTGTTCAAGGATCTTTAGATTTGTTATTATGGCGGTGACATCTGACAGCCATGTGGTCTTTGTGGCGACGTCAGGGTTTGTTGCGGCTATCCCTGGGAACTGCACACAGATGCCATTTGGCGATGTGCCATCGCAACCAGTCTGTACGTATGCTCCAAGATAACCGTTGGTGCCGTCGGCGTGAATTAGTGCTTGCAAATTGTTTAGGGCGGCCTCTAATTCTGCCTTTGTGATCGGAGCCGTTCTCGGTTTAGGGCACGATTTTCCGATATGTTGTAGCCCGGTGTCGTGTGGGTATGCGTTGGCCGTCCATGCATTTGAATCCTTGGCTTTCTCTGTGCAAATAAAGTTTGTCACTGCCGTGCCCGAGCTTTGGCATACACAAGCTAACATTGCCAAAGCACTTGCAGGCCTCGCCGTTGTTTTTTCGCCTGCTGTACAGGTGGCTTGCCGTGTGTCGGTTGCTTCTGCTCCCACCGCTTTTTGGCCTGTTGCTGTTCCTACGTCTGCGTTGCCTGCGCCAAGTAAAGCTGCTAGTAATTTGCTTTTGGGATTGTTATTTTCGTAGTCGACATTTTTGGGTGGTGCCGGATACATCTTTTTTAGCGCTCTTGACTCATTTTCCAGACTCTCCAGCTCGGCCTTTGCCAGTCGCCTGGCCGCTGCTGTTAGCTTCATTTCCTCTATTTCCTTGAGTAGTGGATTTTGGCTATCACTTTTCATGGCTTCCGCCGCTTTTTTTAGGTCTGCCCACATGTCGGCTGCTCCCTCACCTGTTATGCCGGCCTCAGCTGCTGTATTTTTAACTTCTTTCTTATCGGATTTTTTGTAGAACTTTTCTTGCCATTGCTGGTCGCCGAGCGCGAAGTTTAGTTGCTGAATGTAGTCGTAGCTTGCGGTGTCTAGCAGTGGCACCGTTGGTACCGCTATGACTCTCCCAGCCATGGAAATAAAATTGCACAGCGCTGCATGCTCCTCCTTATTTGCTGCGTCGGCTATATTGGCAGGTTTTGTGGAGCGTAGTACAATAAATGCAGCCACTGCCAAAGATATAAGTCGCATGGTATCGTCGCCTGTCAGATGTTGTGGCCTTTGACTCTAGATTTCTTTTTGCTTGACTGTCGGGTTACTTGGAGAGGTAAAAAAAATTATGCACTGCAAACGAGTTTCACTGAGTTGGGACTTGTTTGACCTCAAACTGCTGCGCTTGTGCTGAATTTTAGAAGCTAGCATGTAAATTCATGCCAAACGCTGTAATTTGAAATATTGATGGTGGCTGCTGGTTATGTGGCGCTGGGGCTTGACAGTGTAACATGAGCCATCTGTATTCATCGTTGGCAATGTGGTGAAAAACAATAAGGTTGGGATTTTCTTCTACAAATGTGTCGAGTGGCTTTTTTACATGCATGACATAATGACAATCTTGCATATCCACTGTCAGCAATCCTTCAATTTTCAACTTATTCCTTATAACTTCGCCCATCATAATATCTTCGTTAAGCGCGCCATAATCTATGTATTTATAAAAGTTTCGAAAGCTGATTCTTTCGAATAATAGTTTACAAAGGCCTGAATAGCCAACTATTTCTTTTACGACATCCCTTGAAAGTGTGTTTGCATACCCAACGGCGTGCCATCTCAGCCTCCAAATGATGTCGTCAACATGGCCCATTGCTCTTCCCATATTCAATTTCTCCCTTGGAAGCACCTCCAGATATTTTAGATACAATGAAACCCTCATAAATATATCATCATCTGCTTTCATTATATATGGATTAGTTGGTTTAAACATTTCCACTGCAACTTTGAACCACAGATATGTTTTCCTACTCACAGTGAATTCTACTTCCCAACCACAATTACCAGAATCTCCCAATTTTTTATTTGTTGTTGGATTTACATCACAAACAGGTAAAATAATAATATACTGATTTAACTCCGCTTCTTCTTCAATTTATCTAAACTCGCGATTATTATTTGTATGAGGTGATAGAGCATAAACAATAAGCAACTTCCCAGTAAAATTATTTGACTTTCTTGCCACTTCATGGTAACTCCAACAAGTTTCTCTCTGTAGATTCCTTCTTCTAAATCTTTCATCATTATCTATTGAGGGAATTCCAGCCACAACTAAATCATCTCTAGTTTTCCAAATCCTCCTTAAATCAGTGGACACAAATATCATATACTCATTTTCATCAATTTCAACTGAAATAGGTTCACCCTCACCAAAAAAGCTGTATATCGATACAAATAAATTAATTCCCATAACAATAAAAACTAAAGAAACTACAGTCGCACAAATACTTCTTATATACTTTATAAGATATTAGTTTCATACTAATGAAAACCTTGAATACATCATAAAGTCATTGTATAAAATAAAAAAAGGAAGTCATTTGTGGCATGATTTAAATATTATTCTTTAACAAGTTTGCATTTTTACTTATGATATATATCGATATATATATATATATATTTATATGTATCTATTATTTGTGGTCTCCACATGCTGCTAATGGTCCCCAACTCCTCTTTTGTGGATGCATTCATAATGAAGTTATGTCATAGACGATTTGTCGTTCGCATATGCTCGACGTTTTCCACTGTATTAAAGCTTAAGTGTCGGTCGTTATCTGTTATTCTGTAATTGCGGTCCTGAATACACTTTTTCTTTTTGAGTTTACTTGTTTATCCCTATCAATACCGCGGCCGTGTGTATTTTTAAATGAACTATGTATACTTTAAATCGCTTTAACGGGTTGTCGTTGCGCCTCTAAGTGGTTGGAGGAGTATAATTTGGAAATTTCGGTAATTTATATATATATCTTTTAAATCTTGATGTATGCGCTACATCGAGAAGTCCCAGCACATTTATTCTTTATTTGGTGTCCACGGCAATTCAATGATAGTCCTCGTTTCAAATTTTTCTTTCCTATAATACTATATTGTTTATCACATAAGTCGGCCAAAATTATTATATCTAATGAGAAAAAACTTTGGCGTTACGTCACACATACTTAATCCCTTCCATCTTCTACTTCCACTGCTTTTTATTCACTGTTGTTTATAAGTATCCGCTATTTGTTTAAAAAACACAGTCTTCACCATAAAAGCTAATACATCGATGCATCTTTGAGTGAAATACAGGGTGCAATCTCCTCTTCAATCTTTTTGCCTGTGCTCAGCTTCGTTGTCGCGCGGCCTCTTATCTCATTCTACATATTCTTTTCTTTTTTGTATTCTCTCGCTGCTTCTGCATATCATGCACTGACTTAGTTTTTTTCTTCACACTATATTCTCTTTCTCCCTTATTGTTCCTTCCATCATCTTTCTTTGTAAAATGTAGCACGTCGCCATGTTACTGTTTATCACTGTGAATATTATATTTTCTTCTCTGTGTCTCCTCTAATAATGTTCCCCCTACGAGCTGTACCACTTCCTCTTATCCACTTCCATTCAGTCACTTATACCGACTCCACCCTTTCCATTGTTTTAAGTACTCTTCTTTTACACCTTCATTATTCCTTCACCACCACTCTTATTATACTATTCGCATATATACACTCACAACACTTTCCTATCATTATTATCATTATTACTATTATTATAATTACTCCTTTTATTACAATATTCGTATATACACACTTACAACACTTTCATCTTATTATTACTATTTATTTTTATTTGTTATAATAATAATAATTATTATTATTATATAATCAAAATAAATTGAACTAGAATACATTTTACAATATCAATTATTTTTAACACTGTGTTACTAATAAGTTTTACCTATGGGCCACCATCATACACATTCGACTAATTTGCAGAGTTTAATCACAAAGTGTTAAAATATTGCAAATTTTAGCAAATCTCTTCACACATAAAATAGAAAACATTTAGAATACCACGAAACTCATCAAAGCAGCCTTACTCAGAGCAAACTTCTTATTAACAAGAAAACTGGAAGAGCGGAATTTGTAGCCGGATTTGTTAGTTTCGTCACTATTTTCTCCCTTACATCCGCAAACTTTGGTGGTTTGGCCTTTGTTGGCCTTCTTACATTTCTCTAGTGTGTCACGTTTACTGCAATATACCCAGGCACTTGTCCGTCCTGTTCCTGCTTGATTTCCTGCTGCATGTTTCGTTACTTCATCCTTATCCCATGTGCACTTCTTTTTGCCACCTTTATCTTCAACCAATTTGCATGGGGGTTTGCAGTTATCTACCCCTTTCTTTTCGCAAGTTGTGTCTGTTTCCGAATTTGACAGGTTTGGCAGTGGATTGTGGTCTGAACATGGTTTTGCTTCTGGAACCTGAGAACCGCGTCGCTGAAGTAAAAATGTTGCGACTTCACGGAGCCTGTCAGTTGGTATCTGGTTTATCTTTTTTACTTCTAGTTGAAGTTCCGGTGGAAAGTCTAAGTCCTCCGCTAATAATTTTTCGACGAACTCGGTTTTTAATTTGCCCGCATCGGTGCTGATTATTGCTGTTATTTGCTGTTTTAGGTTCTGTTGTTATGCTCCTGCTTCTGGTGCTTTGAATCTGCCGTTTATTGCGAAGTTTACGTGGGAAAATCTCCCCTCGGCACCTAGCATGGCATATAGTTCGTTGAAGGGGTCGATTGCCGCTGTCGCTGGTGTTTGCTCGTAGTTGTGTGCTGCTTTGATTGCTGCGAGCACTGCATGCATCGTTGGTGAGTCTGCCGTATCGTGTTTTAAACTTCCTGGGTTGTTAAACGTCACACCGCCGGAGCTCGTTGAAAGCAGCCCGGCCACTATGCTCAGTTGGTTTGCCATTTCTTGGTCGTCGAAAAACTTTATGTCTGATGGTGGGTGTGCTATAAAATTGCATTTGGTGAAGTCGCAACCACCGTTTCCTGTCGCGCTGCCGGATGCTAGTTCCCCTTGTAGACCTGTGCTATCGAATCTGTTTGTCGAGTCTAGTTCGCTTGAGGTCGGTATGTCGGTGCTGCTGCAGCCTGCTAGCTCACGGCTAAGTTGAGCGTCCGCCTTTGCACTCGCTGTTTGAGTTAAGTACGCTCCATTGGTTGTCGCTGTGCTTGCCCTCAGCTGTTCTAGCAAATTCATTGCCTCTATAATCTGCCCGCCGAGTATACCGGTCGTCGCCGCCTTTACCATACCTGCACTTGCCTGCCGCTGCATCGTCGTGTAAAACGAATGAATGATGGTTTGCGTGGCTTGTGCAGCTATCATCGCGATTGCCTTTGATTTTTTCGATTGCCAGAGCAAGCCATATATAGTCATTTGGTCCCTGAGCTGTTCCGTTTGAGCTAGCTTTGCATCTCCTGCTGCTAGGTCAGACTTGACTTCCGCCGCAGTTTTCCTCATCCCTAGAGTTTTTTTGCAAAGTTGTGCCAGCTTCGTTGCTTCTACTGCGTCTTTGTTCGCTGCTTCAATCTGAAAAGCTATCAAATCTAAAGCTAACAGAAGTCTTTGTGCCTGTATTGCCGTGCTCGTCGTACTTTGTTTGTATAGCTGTGATAAGGTTTAGAGAAGAAGTTAAACGAGTGTCTGTTTTTAGTGTCTGAGCTGTATCCCTCCAATCGATACAGCATTCTTCCTCTTATTTTAAGAGTGTGTTTAATGATGAATTTGGTTGCGTTTCCTGTCGCTGCTTGAGTCTGTTTTGGGTGAGAGTTGTTGCGTTGGAGCCGTATTGTCTGCAGTAGTGTTTGCAGTTAAATTATTTTCTGGTAAGTTTAGGTTAAATATTCGTTAGCACCATTCACCACTTTTCGAGAAACTTCTAGTAGCTCTCTGAACTCACCTACGTTGCAATATTCAACCATTTGACTCTCTATTTATCAATCCTTTCTATCCTCACTATTTCCTTTATGACAATTCCACTTAATTTCACACAGCTTCAGCTCACATCACAACTGGAATTTTTTTATAGTTACCACTGTATCAGTACTGGTTTGGCAACTAATTCAGCTGCATACTTCACCCATCGCTGACGAAAGCGCCCTCGCTTGCCTGTCAGCTGCATTGGTGTTCTTATTTTCTTTTGTTTTTGGAGTACAAGCCCTGTGGTTTGAGCTAATATCGAAGCTAGCAGCTGTTCATAGATTTTTTTGTTTCTTATCATTATTGGGTATATATGGTCTTGCTTTTGTTGGTGAGAACGTTGCTCGACTCCTTTTAACGTGTCACACCTTTTTAGTGTATGATCAATTTTTTTCAAGTTGTGTCATGACTTGTAATCCAAACTCCATGTAACCATCATTAAAAAGAATCTAAACTTTTCTCATCTCTCATATATAAATTGTCATCTATTCTCCGGAATACAAGTCGTTTGTCGGTTAAAATAATTTAATACTTTTTGTCTTTAATATCGTCCTCTACGGCTTTTAACGGATTCTGCTTTCTACAGTTTTATTTGCTTTTACAGCTGCTGGAATATAAAAGTAACGGCATTTTTTGACGAACACGGTTTGGTTTCTGTTTCTATTTTAGATCTTGTTGTATAATATAGTCAGAAACCACATAAGACCCTTCAGTTTGAGTTCGTAAAGTGTTTTTTGACAACGTTAGTCTTATCAATCCACTTTTTCACCTGAATATCAGAGAACTTTTGGAGGTGTGCCCTAGTTTCTTTCAAACTCTTAATATCTTTCCAGTATGCAAATACATAACTTGAAAAATAGTGGCATTGTTTTTCTCTACTTCATAAAGGCTCCATAACAGTTTATACATGCGCTATTTTTAGCAGTTCAAGTGTTTTCATTATTCTATTCATGGTAATGCATTGGTAGTCATAGTTTTAATTTTTTCCCCCGTAATATTATATTACTAAACACAAATGTTTGCTATTAGTATTACATTTGACGAGAAAACTAAGATATTTTCCTTACACCTATTCAATACCCCCTTCCTTATCTTCTCTGTCAGAGCCATAAATTAGCATTCGCTATTAAATAAAAAACTACAGGGGCCACCATCTCTGAAGTAGAATCTATCGATTTGTGAGTACAATGTAGAGATCTATAGTCCTTTTATAGCTCCTCGCTCTGCCGTATTTTTTTCGCATTCCTCCATTCTTTTTTGTATTTTTGGGACTTATGTTTCATCTTCAATTACTATTTCTTCATATTTTATAGCGGATTGATCTGACTGTACATTAGACTCTGCTTTCTCACTGATTGATCTATCCATCTTCTTCTTATTAGCAATTATCACCGTCATAGCTGCTTCAGAAACTAGGCATAATACCTCTCTTTTTCTTTTTTTGTCCTTTTCCATCTAACTTTATGCATTTAACTTGATAATATTTCTCTTCCTCTTTCACTTACTTATTTCCATCGTACCTTGCCACTGTTTTAATTGCTTTTACTTAGGTGATCCATTTTATTTTCACAACCACACCTACTATATTATTATAGATACACTCACTTACACTTATATCATTATTATTATTATCTTCCTAATACTATTATAACCCTAACTATTACTCAAAAATAGGCAAAATAAACAAAGTCAGCATAACAATCAGTTTTGTCGCCCTATCGCCTTACAACTGTATACTCATGGGCTGATATTACACCAAAATTTTATTTTTATCATATCTTTTAAATTGCAAAAAGTTAATAATTTTCAATTTTTAAATCAAAAAGTGTTAAAATATATCAAATGTTTCAAATTTTAAAAACCCTCTCAAAATAGAAAATTTCATAATGTTTACAAAATGGAGCAAAGTTTTTTAGTACACTAAAATTCTACAAAACTCATAAAATCAATAATCATCATATTCATTTAATTATTGAAGAGGAAACTAAAATCTTTGCAAGTGTTCTCATCCCATTTGCAAACATATTTTCACTCTCCTTCGTGTTTCCCCTGAACCTCTTCTTTCTTTCCCTCTCCTGTCACTGCTTGGTTTGCTTGTTGTTCTGCCGCTTTTACGGGATCTAATGAGCATTTTTTAGTTTTTTCAGTGGCATTCTCGTTCCATTTGCAGGGGTCTTTGCAGTCGTCTTTTGATCGGTGTTTGTTGCAGTCGCTTGTGCTCGGCGCCGTGCTGCTTAATACTGGTATCGCTGTTGCCGTTGTCAGCTTTTGGGCATCGCCTTCTAAAATTTGTAGATAGGCGGCTAGAGCGGTCCCTTTTAACGCCGCTGCTTGCGCTACGATTCTGTTGTTGACTGCCGCCTCCGGATCTGCCGTTTCAAATTTCGCTATGGCATCGTCTATGTGTGTGAGCCACTGTATGTCGAGCGTGCCGTCGGCCCTGGTGTCTTTGTAGTAAACGCAATTGCCGTTTGCTCCGCCATCACATTGCTTTCCTGATGGATTACCCAGAATATTTGCGGCCTGCACTGCGGCTACTTTATCCGCCTTGAGAGCTACTGTGAAAATGCTCTTGGCATGCCTTAGCTCGGCTGCCGTTACTTGAACCTTGCCTGCTTTAGGGCATTTTGCTGCGAGCGCAGTTGCTGCGGCTTGTGTTGTTTGTGTGCCGTCGCCGTACGTGACTGATGACAGAGCACTGCCTGTGCAGCTGGTCGATGCGCCGCCCGATACCGAGCAAAGACACAACAAGTCTGAGTAAAGCGACAGTCCTGGGTACTTCCCTGCTGGGTTTTTGTCGCCGCAGCCGCTGGCTCCCGAGTCCGCGTATGTGTCACCTGCCTTGTCGCTGCGCTTCCCCGTTTTGCCGAACAAAGCTTTATCCAAGTCGCTGCGTATTCCCTCCGCCGTGACTGTTGTTTTAAGTTTGTCTTTTAGGGCGGTGATTGTTTTTAGCCTCAGATTTAGGATATTGCTTGCGACTTTGCGTGCGTGCGAGGCGCCTGGCCGTGTTAGCTTCACTCCTTCAATTTCCGTTTCCCCCTTTGCGATTAAGTTTTTTGCTGTTTTCCATGCTTCTCGGTTTGTTTTATACTCTTCAGGTTTTTTGTCGTCGTCTGTGTTTGGTTCAAAGTTGGAGTCATAGAGGGTGTCTTCTGATGCTGATAGATTTAGTTGTCTTACGTCCGTCATTAGGGAATCTAAGTCGCTGGTGCTCGCTGCTGGGGGTAACATGGGTGTCCCACCCATTATCTGGATTATGGTGAAGAGAGCGTTGAATGCTTTGGCGTTGTCATTGGCGGCGCCGCCCACTCCGACCGTGGTCGCTGCGAAGGCGAGTGCCAGCGCTAGTTTAGCCAGAAAATTCCGCCGTGCTTTCCTCATGTGTAGTTATTGCACTTTCTTTAGCGTGTCATAAGAGATAGTTCGTTTTGCTGGAGGGTGACATCGCTTTGTTACCTTGTGAAACAGGATGCAGTGTAGCATTAGCGGATGAAACCCTGTCTTTTACACGGTATTGCGCCTGATTGGTCAGTTTTTTCGTGTACATCCGCTGTTAGCCAGGCTTTTAGGTGCTCAGCACCGAGTTGAGGAACGGTTTCTGTGCACTTTCGCTTGTTGTCTGCATCTAGCTGCCGGCCGCTGTATTTGCTTGCCTGTGGTGTAAATTTATAACTAGCTTTATTATGTATTACCGAGTTGTCTTTCCAGGTGACATTTTGGTATTGAACTTTTCTTCTTCGTTGCGTTTATTATGTTTTTTAAGCTACATGCTACACCTTTGCTTCAGCAGATATCGTAACTGCTATACTACCGAAGTTTCACCATGTCGGTTAATTTTCTTTGCAAGATGGTGGTATTTTTCTGTCTTCTGTGACGGTATTTTTTTCTCTCTTATAACTCACATCACTTTTATACTACTACACCTGTTTTTTCAGCTCATTGATGACACATTTACATACTTGAATCTAGAAGACAACAAAAAGCTCGGTTCTATCTAATACCCTTTCAAATTAGACTGAATATAGAGCTCATTAAATGTCAGAACTTCCACACTATCTTATGATACAATAATATATTTATTACTTCAGTTCCTTTCCTTTTTGCTTAATTATTCTACTTTGCGTTAGGTTTTCTATATTTGGTGGTGTTTTTCGCTCTTTGCATATTATTTTCATGAGGTTACCAGCTGTTTTCTCGGGTATTGTTTGGTAAGCGTGGTTAGTTCTTATTAGAAAAAAATTATAGACTAATTATATTCACTTTATAAGCTTCTTTCCCTTTTTTTATGTTGCTGTTTATCCATGAAAGTTTCTTTAGAAAAAATGCATCTATCGAAGAGTTCTTAGAAGCATATTAGAAATGATTCATTTGGTCATTCTCAACTATTACCGCTTCGTTATGTTAGTTAAAGCCATTCAATTTAGCTTGCACGTTATATTCCTTTATTTCTTTTTTACATGATGCCGATGGTCATGTTTATGTTTGAAACAGTTAAAATTACATCTTCTTTTATATCTCTCTTTGTTTTATTTAACAATATTCTTCATACTTCGCTCCCACTTCTTTACCCCTATTTCAGCCTTTTAACTGTTTAAAGCGCTACTATTTTGACCACAAATCCAGTTTCCACAACACCTCTAATAATAATATTCGTATATACACACATTCACAACACAACCCTCTGTGATTATCATTACTATTTTCCTAACGATATACGTAAAATAAATAAAAAATTAACAAAAATAAAAGTTATAAGGACAGCATTCGTTTCTTAAACCCTATAACCCTACTACTTTACATTCATAGGTCACTATCATACTCATTTTTCTATTTTTTTAAATTTCAAAAATTTTACATTTTATAGAAAAGTTTTAAAATGTATGAAATATTAGAAAATTTAGACAATATTAGAAAACATCTCAAAATACTAAATTTCTTGAATTTCATGAAATTAATCAAAATCTTTAAACACTTAATTACAGAAGCAAAAATGCAAGCAGTAGAGGGACCTTCATCAGATAAGAAATAACTGCTGCCCCCTCTTTAACTTTGCACTCTTTATTGTCCTTATCCCAAGCGCATTTTTTTGTGTCACATTTACCCTCTTCAGTTCCTTTGCATGCAGCTGCGTTTGTTTTATTATCCCCGTCTTTATTTTCTCCTGCTTTGTCTTCTGCTGCATCTTTTTTGCCACCTCCTTGCGACGTTTCTTGTTTCTGCTCTTTTCCTGGCGTCTTGTTGGCTGATGTGATAAAAATAATCGCTTGTGCCGACTGAGTTTTTTTGGCTATTGTAAGCAAGTCCTCTGCATTTTCAGCTGCTGCGGCCACCACTAGCAGCCTGGTGCTTGTTAGTAGCGTAACGAAATTGGTTTAAAATTTTTGACTGTTGTCGCCAAATATCTTTTCGAGCTGTTTTTCGGCGTCAGAGTCTTCTATTTTTTCGCCGCTGTATACTTGCCAGCTCTCTCTGTATAAATTTTTGATTAAAGCGTTATTTTTGAGTTCGCTGCCGCTGAAGTTTTCTGGGTCTGTGACATGTGGAAAGGGCTGCTTGGTGTACTCGCAGAAAGGCTCCGCTACGCATTCACGGGACCGTAATGTCTGTTTCTCTCGTTCGGCCTGTTTGAGGCAGGCCCCTGTTGTCTGCCCGCTTTCCGTGATGGGGTAGCCGGTTGCGTCTGTTTGTTTGCTTGTCGGCGTTATTTGTAGCTTTGCTGAGATGTCGTTGGTGTTGGCTGTTGTGTCTGAGCAGACGCCGGTTGCGGTTCTGTCTAGGTTGGTCACCGTGCCTTTTAACGTTGCCACGACTTTGGTCGCCTGAGGCTTGAGCTCCGTCTCCTTCAGAATATGCAAGTGCGTCACGCCTTTGTGTTTAAATTTGTTGCTTCCAAGGAAAGCTGCTTCGTCTGCGTTTAGGGCGCAGTTCGTCGGGGCTTGATGTGTGAACGTTGTTGTGAATGTGCAGGTTTTTGGGCTGCTGGCGGTGTCTGCTGTCGGCGTTTGCTCCTGAATCGATGTATCCGAGTACAACAAAGCTTCGGTGTACGCCGCTCTCTGTAAGAATCTTTGTGACGCGCTCTCCGCTAGTGTTTTGTGCTGCTCCACTCTCACTGTTGCTTGGGCCGCTTCTGAGCTAGTGTATGCTGCTAGTGCCAGTGTTGCTAGTTTCGTATGTTCGTCGGGTGTCTTTAGGGCAAGCAAAAGCCATGCATCAGCGTAGCTTTGTAGCTTCTGCGCTTGGGAGCGTCCGTGGCTTGCCGTTTGTTGAATTTCCGAAGCTGCGATCTTTAGATACTTCAGTTCCGAGCAGAGTGATCCTACTTTTTTGCTGGCTGGCTCTGAGACCTGTCCTGCTGCGCTCAGCTGAGATTGAAATTCCAGAAGCAATCCTATTGCCACTGAATACACAGCTAGCTTTGTCATTGGCGTCGTAGGTCAGGAGAAAGTTGTTTTTTGTTATCAAAGCTCTTCGCTTCGTTGCTCTGCTCCACTTTTCCTTGACTAGGTACTAGAGAGGTGTGGGTGTATTAAGATTTCTTGGTTTATTTTCGTTGCGATATGCGTGTCGGTCCGAGAAAGGTTTCTCGGCATGGTTTCTGGGCCAAGGCCACTTTTTATTCATCTTTAAACCCCTCCTTAAGAGTGTGTTGCAAAATTCTAAATACTTTCAGCTTTTTACAGGTATCAAATTACTGGTCTATCACTTTTATCCTTTCTATTCCAAGCACAGTCAACCCCCTGACGTTAGTGGTAGCAACCTCATTGTGGTGTCAGGGTCTTGTACCGAGGAAGAATAAAAATTTTTTGCGGAGGCTAACTGTTACGACGTGAACACTGGTATATCTACCGGGGTAAGTGATTCCTGTGGTGCCATAGTGAGTGCACTTTTGGACGTTGAAGATATTTATGTGTGTGAACCGCAACTCAATCCGAGAAAAAGTGAATACTTCATGCTTTGGGGTTAAGTACCCTGTCCAAGGGAAACCCATCGAAGTCGTATACATGTCATTAGCTGTAGAGCTAGTGGTGAATTTACAGGGTGAGATGCCGCAGCAGCTATATGTGGTGCCGCGTCCTGCAATGGAGACCATGTATATAGAACGGTGGCCGCGTTGTGTTTACCGTCTGTTTGCGAAGTGGGTTGGTAATAATCTCCACATAAGGAGGCTTTGGTGGGTAGTGGCTTGTTCTCCAAGACTGGACCTCACACTATCACGCCATGTTATATGATGTGCATAGACACATTTCCTCCTCATTACTAGTGTAAGGTAGGCACAATAGCCGTGAATCCGCACAGTGATAAAAAAAGTGCACGTATATCACTTCTTTCTTCTTTAAATTTCTGTGTTTAGTTTAAAAATAATAGTTCTCGCTCTCTATAACTCCCTCTTACTCCCGCTCCATTTTCACATTGTTTAAGTGCTCCAATTTTGGTAGTCCGCTTGGTAGTCGAAACTGCTCTTATTATATTAACAATGTTACAATATACGCACTCAAAGCAAACTCCTATCATTATCATTGCTATTACCATTATAAACTTCACTTATATACATAAAATAAACAAACCTAAACCAAATTAGAATATTAATTATTTCCATACGATATCATCTTACCACTTTGTGCCCATATGCCAATAGCATACCAACGTTTTGTGTCTTCAAAGTCCATATTGTTCACTAATTTCTAAACTCTCAAAAATTTCCAGCTTTGTACAATTTCATCAAAAGTGTCAGATTATATCAAACATATCAAAGTTTAGCGAATTAACCGAATTATGTAAAAATAACATATTTCATAACTCTCAAATAATTGAAAATCCTTAAATTACACCAAAATAACAAACGCAGCAGCAATAAGAGCCAATTTTTATTAACGAGAATAGAGGAATCCTGAAACTTGCCTTCAATCCATCCACAAAATTTGGCCTTGCCTGTAGAAGGAGTACCTGTCACTGCTTCGTATGTCTCCTTGGTTGAATGGCTAGAGCAATTTACTCCTGTTTTTTGTCTATTTCTGTTTTCTCGCTGTTTTCTGTTTTCTTACTTACTTCCTGTGGTGTGCTGTCTTTGGCCTTTCCTGAATTTGCGCTGCTTTCAGTTTGAATTAAGCAAGAAGTTGCACTTGCGCTAAGCTCGCTAATTTTCTCTGTAGATTTGACATCTGTCTTTTTTCTATTAGCGATCACCTCTTTCGGAATTGTTACTGCTTCCACTTGGTTCCAGACTATGTCTGTGAAAGCTTCCTGGTCGTCCCCGTATAAGAGGTTTACCGTGTCTTTGATTTTGTTTGCCTCCGCGGAAGTGGCTTGTTCAGTTGTGTGTTTGAGGATCAATTTCCTTATTGCTTGTTGAGTGTGTTCGTCGGTTTTTATCGCCGCTTGCACGAGCTCGTTGCCGGTGGTTGCTATCCAGCTTAACTCCTTTTCAATTGCTTTTAGGCCATCCAGGTTTTCGGTTACAAAGTCCTGCGTTGGTATGATGTTGGTGGACGTCGGCGTTACTGCTGTGTATTCTCCGTCGGTTGTTGTCCCCTTCTTGTAGATTTGTTTGTTAAAGTCTAGCAGCTCACCTCCGGACATGCGTAGGTGGTGGTTTTGGTTGGGGGCTGCTGATTCGTAGTCTGCTCCTCGGTTGCTGGCCGTTTCTCCGCAGATCGTCACGCTGTTTGACAAGCCGCTTTTTTGAGTTTCCGCCTGTGCATGGATAAACACCAGGGTTGTGCCGGTTTGTGAAATGTCTGGGGCGCTTATGGTTTTTATTTGGTCTGTTGGTTCTTGTTTGAGCGTGCCTTTGGCGTGAGAAAACGGCGTATATCTTATTTTCTCTCCGTCGGCTCCTGGTCAGTCGTTTTCACTGAGTGTTCTGTCTGCCATGGTCGGAACGGACAGTGATTCAATATCGGCTAGGACAGCCTTTACACCTTGGTGCCGGCCAATCTTGGCTGTGACCTGTAGGGCTAGGGCTGTTAGCCTGGAAACATCTGCGGCGGTTTTGTCTAGCAGTTTCCCCGCAACCGGTAGTAGTGCTGCTGCCGCAATCCGCAGGTCTCCGCGTGTGGCCGTAGCGGCGAGGACAAGTCTTGTGTAGTCCTTTTGTAACTTTTCCTGGCTTGTGATTAGGTCCGTTGCCTTTGATTTGATGACCGTTAAAGCTTCTCCAAACTGTCTGGCAGCGGCGCAAGCTGTAGCAACCTGTTTTGTGTGTTCATGAATGGTCGCTAATGTTCCGGTTGCGGTGGCTAGTACGGCTATCGTCCATATAAAGGGCAGTGACATGAATTCGTGTCTTCGTGCTAGCTCGTGTCCCTAGAGTGAAGGATACCAAGAGAAGTTGAGTTTGTGCCAATTGGTTGCCGGTGGAGACGTAGGTATGTTGTTTTCTGCCCCTTCTCGATATTAGGGTTGCCTCGATGGAGCCGATTTTTCTGCTTGTTCTGTAAGTCACGTGCTAGCACGTGTGGTTATAGCTTCATGATGTCTGTTACTTTTAAGAAACACGTATGTAACAAAAAAGAAGAACTCAAGAGGCCAGCATCTTCCTTTAGTAACGGAAAACGGCACCCACTTAAGGCAAATAGCCTCGATTTTCAAATTTAATAAATACCATTCTATATCTAAAGCATCTTTCATTAATGTTTGCTGTGTTCTTCTATTGTAGTCCAATTCCTGTTTTGTGGATGAATTTATCAGCGGCTACATAACACTGACGCTTCACTCGTACGCATGACTTTGAACATTTTTGAGAAACCGTTTTGCCAAACCCGTATAGCAGTTAATTTTTGCATTGGAGTTGCCTTTTTATTCACCACTTTTGTTCTTCCAATTTTATTTAGTGCCCATAAAAACTGCTGTAAGTAATGACTTTCTGTTTTATCGGGGGTGAAAGCTCTGAGGACGGGGCGTTTTTTCACATTCCTAAATTTTTTTTCTACTGAGCAGACCCTATCCATTTATAGCCGCTTAAACCGCCTGACTGTGCTCCACCAGCTTCAATTGCTTTTTAAAAACAGTAACGTAGACTCTACTTGTAAAATACTGAGGGCAACTGTCTCTGATCTGGACATTTAAAATCGTTTGCCTTGTTTTATTGCGTGTATTTCCTGTGTAAATAAAAGATAGAATTGGCTACTTCGAGCAAACTAATCAGGACAAAGCAAAAAAGTAAGAAGTCTCATCTGTTATTTTCGTTCTCTATTTCTATTGAACTTGACATAACTGTTGTTTAACCGACTTTTCTTCCTGTCCATTACCTTTTGAATATTTTTTATTTGTTCCCAAATTCATTCTTATAGCTGTATAAAACACCAGACTACTTTCTACGAGTTAAGATTCTTATCTTGTGGTTTCTAATTTGTTCTATTTACTGCTATATAGCTGTTGTCACATCCCGCTGTAATGAGAAGATGAGGCTTTTATTATTCCAGAGCATGCACAAACTTTTGTTTATGCCTGCTTTCAGCTGTTGCCGACGCCGTCTAAGATTTGTCAATTAAAGTCCTGAAAGTTTCTTTTTCTTCTTCAATTTTGCTTTGTTAATTGTCATCTTTTGTTTTCTCAGTCACAATCCTTGCGTCAATTAACCACCCATTGAAATGTATTACTGTTTTCCTGTAATACAGGTACGGGATTAGAAAGGTATCGCTGTTTATTCCCTCAAATTCGTAAATAGCCACAACTGACTCATATATGGACTTTTTTCACGGCGTTTCCCACCCTCTCACTTTCGCCAGCAGCTTCTCCTTTGCTATCACTGTATAAAACGTAGGAGTTGCATTTTCTCGGTCGCTGTGCTCTGTTTATTCATAATTACTGCCTCCACATTCGTTGGCATATGAGAGTCCCTTCTTTATTTCGGCGTCTGTTATTGCGTTAATTTCTTCCCCACACTCTCTCTGTCTTTCTGTTTCTCCGTATAAAATATATTCCTTGAACTTTCCTTCACTCATTCACTTCCATTGTACCCTCTCTGATTTTAAATTCTTCTATTTTTGTAGTCCATGTGTTCGTCAAGACATTTATTATAATATTAGTATATACACACTCAAAACAGTCTATTACTATTTCACCAAAATCAGAAAAGAACTCACATTTCATATCCTATTACAATTTTACATCGCAATCATAGGCTATTATCATTCACATTTTTCTAAATTTTCATATTTTATCGAAAAGTATTTAAATATATCAATTGTTAGCTAATCCTAGCAAATTTTTTCAAAATAGAAAATTTCATAAACTTAATAAATTTGATTAAATTGAGTAAAAATCTTTAAAATGACACCAAACGCAGAAAAGAAGCAGACATCGGAGCCAATTTTCTACTTGCAAGGAAACTTCAATCACGGAATTTTGGTTCAAAAATTTTCCTGTCCATCCATGAAATCAATCCAATCACAAACAGATTTCTTTCACTCCTTAGCTTTGCGTGGCGCGTTGGCACATTTATCTGGGTCTGTATACTCGCTACAATTAGGGTCTTCTGTTGATAGAGTTCCATCTGTTCCTTGAATTGTCTGCGTTTCTCCATCATTGGGTTTGCAGTGGTTTCGCTGTCCCCTTCCCATTTGCAGTCGTTTGCTTTGCAGGTCACGTTTGTTGTGTAACGCTTGCTGTCTGCACGCGTCGCTAAAGTTTTCTGCCAAATTAGCCTCATGTGTTGCTGCAGAATATCGTTCGCTTGCTTCTACCCCGCCTTAAAAGCAGACAGATTGTTGCAGCGAAACTGCCACACGCCACTGTAAAAAAACCGCATGCAGCCGCTGAGGCCACCCTCCAGCTTTTGTCCCAACGAAAAAAGAATTTGAAACCGCGAGCAGCGGAAAGTGCAGAACTGAGATTCACAAAATCAAAATGAACAAAAGCGTAACGGCGGCGTAGTAAAAATGAATATCAAGAGAATTTAAGCAAAGATGTCTGCTGGAGGAAAAATAGTTAGAGTATTCATCGAGAAAGAGCAGCTGCATCATTAAAAAATTAAAACAAAAATTACAAATCGTAACCACAACCCGAATGACACTACCGCTAACATTTTCTAGCTTGCCTTTAGGTTTTTTGTCTGTTTTACTACATCGAACATACCAAAAAAACTAACCCAAAAAATTCAAAAAAAATCAACAGAAAACAAAAGAAAACAAAAGAAAAAAGAGAAAATTTTAAGCAACAAAAAATTGTACACACTCAAAATTTAACAAAAGCACACAATTTACGGGGAATTTAAAGGTGCTAAAGTGTGTCAGATATTGGTAAACGTTAGAATATTTCATAAAAATTGAGCAAATTTCTTAAATGTGTTATACTATAATCAAAAATACAAGCAAAACAGGGACCTTTTTAATGATAAAAGAATTACTTCCTGTGGTGTTTGTAGTTTTCCCATCATTTTCAGCTTTTACACCCTCTTTAAGTTTGCATTTACTATCTTTGAGCTCACAATCTTTGTCCTCTTTGCATTTTTTTCTTCTGTGTTTTCCTTGTATTTTTCTTCTGTTTTAGTATCTGGGTTTGTCTTTTGTGCTCTTTCCGCTACTTTGGCGGCGTGTTCTTTTGCGAAACAAAAATCAAGAGTTTTCGCAATTTCGCCGGCGCTGTTGGCTTCCTTTAAGTTTATCTTTGCTATACCGTTGTCTGCTTTGTAACTGATGTGCTCGTTTTCCAACGGTTTTAGATCTGAAGTTAAGGTTGCTTCGCCGTTGGGCAGCAAAGCCTTGACAGCTGAGGTTTGCTTGCTTTCCTCTTCGGAACTATTGGCTTGTCGGTGTTTGAATAGCTGGGCTATTTTTCGTAATGTCGCGTCACTTTATAGGTCATTTTTTCTCTTTTGAAGAGGTCGGGCGACTGTCTTTATGTTGATGTGTCGGTGCCGGCAAAGCAGGGCTGCTAATCTTTTAGTCGTTGTTAGGTTTTTTTTCGTCTGTGTTGTCATCTTCGCAGCCAGCATTTTTGCCAGCTGGCTTAAATAAGGTTGTTTTGGTCGGCCGGTCATTGCTCGTGTCACGCGTCGCTGACACTACTCCGAACGCTTTTGTTAGTTGCCCGAGCGGTGTGTTGTCATATGTCGGGGTTATCGCGCAGGCTCCTGGTTTCCTTGTGCTCATTGAGCCCGCACTGCCGAAGCTATTTTGAGCTTGTAGCTCGGTGGGTTGAATTTGGCATCGGGGATAAGCTGTATGTTTTCGATGTTGGGCAGTTCTATTATCGCTGTGGCTTCTTTGTGTGCTCCGGCTGTGACTTCGGTGTCGCAAGTGTTACTGTCTTTTCCATCGCCTGTGTCTTGTACGTCGCATTGGACGTCGCTGGCCCTGCTTAGGCCGGCCTAGCTGCTTTTCGGGTTTGATCCGCCGCTTAGAGTTAGTTTGTCTAGTGCAGACCTTATTAGTGTTCGTGTTTGCATCCTCTTGTCTTTGAGTGCGCTTAACAATTTCGTTACTGGGCCTCTACCAGCTTGAATAATCGCTTCTTGTTAGTGCATTGCTTCAGATCTTGCCACGAGAAAAGCTCCCACCGCTTGTTTCGTTGAAGTTGACGTTGAGCACGCATGGCTGATTGTCAGTTGGGTGAAGTCCGCCGCCAGATCTTTGAGGTTGTTGCTCGCTGCTTGTAATTGTCCTTCGAAGTGGCCTATTAACTTTTTTAGATACTGCAGTTCATGAAACGGTGTGGTGACAGCGCTAATCAAAGTTTCTGTGCTTGGGCATCTGCATGCTGTTCGATACAGATAAAAACAAGAGTTAGCGTCACCGCTGCTGTCGGCTTGAACATCGTCCGTTTCTCTAGCTACATTGACTAAAATTAAGGGATTTATGTGTATCACAGGGCTGAATTTCATACGGCGTGCTGAAAAGTATGTAGGACGTGCAAGTGCTGTTTAGAGCTGTGTGGCAGTCGTTCGTCACGCTGCTGGTGGGTGTTGCAATGGTGAGTTGGGTTATGCTTCATTTGTGTTTGTTTCAGTAATTGCATTAAACTGTTGTGGCTGTTTTTGATGCATCACGCTTCTCCTATTTACGTTCTGTGTTGTTGTAACCTTTAAGGTTGTAGCTGAATGACATACTCACTACGAATGCTCTTCCTGCTCACACTTCGCGTGTTTATTTTGGCTTACATCTATGATGTTTGTTCTGATGCATCCTTGAGGTTCATGGATGAACGTCAGACATATTTCTATGCATGGGAATTCAAATCTCATGTTTTGTTATTGGTTCTATTTTCTTTCAATTCTACATTGAATATCTGCGTAATAACTAGGAAGCATTGTTGTTTATCACGAAAAGGTTTGCAGTGTGTTACTGCCTTACATCCTTGTTTGTAATCGGACACTGTCGCTGAAGACTTGAAAACAGTGGACACAAAACCGCCTTCTTCCACTTTTTTGATTTGTAAACACGCGCCGTTCACTTTGTGTCGGCAACCACTTTTATATGGTTTACTTGATCCTTGAAAATTATTAATGACTGGTAAATATACCAATACAAGATTGGAAGAATATCGTCATTATTTCTCTTCGCTTCATAGAGATAATTCATAGCTTGACACACGTTCTATTCTAAGAAACTTCGGCGTTTTGTCTATTTTGTTATCCGCGATAACTCATTTGTATTTCCAGTTCTAAAATCCTTTTCAAGACAATGTTATATCATATCCAGCACATATCTGTCATTATTGCTACATTTGATGAGAATACTTCTAAATTGCTTCACAGTTTCTCAATCCGCTCCTCCTATCAGTTTCTCTTTTTTGTATTTCTTCACATTATAAAAAATAGGATTCGTCATCACATTAACAACCACTTTCCAAAGCACTATCTTCGCAGTGGATTATATCTATTTCCACATGAAATACGGAGCATATTTATTTTCGGTATAATTTCCTTTCATACTGTGCTATTTTCTCTTAGGTTATTTTATTCCATACTTTCGTTTATTCTTTTTTGTGTAATTTCTCTTCTACAGACAATGTATCGATTCCATGTGGCCTATACACCGCATTCTGCCTCCACTTCCTATCAATAACCATCACCTTCTTGTATAATGATACCCATATTTACATATGTGCTTAAACCTACACATATAAAAGCTCTTTCTATCACACTTACTCAATTACTGCAATTGCACACATAACATTGTTTTCAGTGCTTCCATTTTTTGTCATTAAATTCATTCTTCACCACAACTCTTATCATAACATTATTATAAACACACTCACAACACTATCCTATTATTATTATTATAGTATTAGTATATATACACTTACAGTGCACTTCTATTAATATCATAATTATTATATAACTCTAACTATAAAAAAATAATTAAAATATATCAGATTGTTTCAAATTTTTGTAGATTCTCTCAAAAATGAAGTATTTAATAAAACTAAGCGAAAAATCTTTTAATACTACCAAACTTAAAACAGAAGCAGCCATCAGAGAAATTTTCTTATTGACGAGAAAACTGGAATCACAGAATTTTTGTGTCTTTTTCATCCTTGTTATCTTTCCCACTTCTCTATACACAATAATTTTTGTTATCCTTGTTTACTGCCTCATATTCCAGTTGTGTTAGAAGTTTGCTGCAGTCAGGTTTGCCATCTTTCCCTCGTATTTCTCAATTTGCTTGCTCTGCTGCTTTTTGTTTGGTTTCCTCAATCAATGTGCACTCTTTGTCGTCTTTTCCTTTGGGGTTAAAAACGCGCCACTGACAGTTGAGCGGCATTAGACGTCGCCTGCCAGCGGTAGATCGGGCTGATGATGCTTCACCACTGATCATGATAATCTCCTACTTCCAAATAGGTCTCTTTTTATATTATTTCTTCTTTGAAAGCAAATCGTTTTGTGAGGCAAAACTGCCACGCGCCAGCATAAAAATTTTTTTTTGAGGCCGCGCGCAGAGAAAAATGCAGAGCTCAAATTCAAAAAAAGTGTTAGAAGTAGATCGTAACGATGTGGATATGAAATAAATATGTAAAAAATATGAAGAAGAAGATGCGTGTTGAGTGAAAAAGGCCTAGAGGTGACATACAGAAAGAGCCGCTGCATCACTAAGAAAAAATGACAAATTAAAAAAAATCCAAAAAAGGAGAATTAAAACATCTATCCGAATAACCCTAACTCTTACCCTAACTATAGCCATAACCCTATCTATCCTTCCTTTCTTTTGTTTTTGGTTTTAGCACAACTGCTGCCTGGTTCAGTGTAAATCTGAAGTTACGAAAAATAATATAAAACGCATAAAAGAGTTTAAAACCCCAATTTTTTTATAAAATTAATCCAACTCCAAAAACTTTAAAAAATGTGAAAAATGCCAAAAAAAATTTATAAATCTCAAAAATGTCTAACAAAAAAACCTTAACTCCAATAATCCTAAAAACCTCAACCTTAAAAATTCAAAAGTCACTCGAAAAATCGAAAACCAAAAATTGTCAAAAAAACCGAAATTTAACCCTAAAAATGGTCGCTAGAAATTTCAATCCTCCATAACCTCGCCATTTTTTTACCTTCTTGTTTTTCTGGAAAAAAATCAGCGACAAAAAAAGAGAAATTTTTATCAGATCAATTTTTTTTTGCAAAGTCACAATTTTACACAAACACACATTATTTTCGCGGAATTTTCAAGTGTTAAAATATATCCGAATAGCAAAACAGAAGGGGAAATATAAAAAGTTTTATAAAAGCAAAAATAAAAGCAAAAGAGGAGCCTTGTTAATGACATAAGAATTGCTTTCTGTGGTGTTTTCTGTTGTTTCTGTTGCTGTGGTCACTTTAACTTTGCAATCTTCATCTTTGAATTCACACCCATTCTTTTCCTTGTATTTGCCTCTGTCTTTTTTATTTCTGCATTCAGTTTCTTTGATTTTGTCGGTGCTTTCACCTGCTCTCTGGAATTCCTTGCTCTGGCTATTGCCGTGTTGGCTTTTATGCGAAAATGCTAGGGTTATTGCGTAGTTTGAATCACTTTCAGCCTTCGCTACGCTCGTGGTTACGGTTTGTTTACCAACAGTATATTTTATGTTGTCTGCGTTGAAAGTCGAAAAAAATTTGTCTTACAGTTTGGTCCCGGCGCCGCCAAACAGGCTTTTTATCTTTTCTGCTTTTTGGTCGGTGCTGTCATTGATATTTTCTCCTTTACCGAGTGTGAGGTAAATTACGTTCTGAACGTTGTGGTCGTTGCTCAGGGAATCGGCTGTTTCATCCGCTATCTTTCCTAGAAGTTTGGATGTTAGGGCTCTTAGGTTATAGGTGGCGCTTGCTACCTGGGTCCCAGTGGTGATGTAGTGGTCTTTTTCTTTGGATACGTTTACGAAGCCGTCGTTATCTTTCATTTTCACGTCCGTTGGTGCCGCTGTAGGTTGATTTAGTGCTAGTTTCGTTAAACCGGCACCGTTGGTTTCACTGCTTTTTATGGGTTTGTCTGCGCATTTGTTATTTTCGTTTGCTTGGTTACTGCCTGCGGTGAACGTACCTTTCGTTTCTATGTCCACACCAAGTTGAGGCATGCCAAATTTTGTTAGCGGTATCGCTTTCATTTTCGTTATTTTGGCCAGGTGGTGTCCTGCATCTACTAGCTTCGTCGCGCTCTGTTCCGTTACTGTGCACTCCGCTGTGGGTTTCTTGTCCAGTGTTGCTATTAGAAAGCACTTGACTGTTGTCGCGGCAAAGAGTACGTTGTCGCCAGCCGTTGTCGTCGACCCTGAGAAAGTTGCGGATTCCTGGGTGTTCATTATAAGCGACAGTGCTCGGACGTTGCCGCGTCGTTCGTTCAGCAAGGCTACCGCTGCTAGTAAGCTTGGTGTTTCTCGATTTAGGATCGCTGCCGCTGCAGTTGCTCGCTGGTCTGCAATGGCAGCTAACGAGGTTAGTACCGCCTGTTGCGTTTGGTCGGAGAACTGTGCCGCGGCTAGGGTTAGGTTCCTGGCTTCTGTGAGTAGGTCAGAATTTCGAGCTGCAGCTGTTTGTACATTTTTGATGTAATGATCTTGGACGGTCTGAAGCCACACCGCTTCATCACACGTGCTCTTTATTGCTTCGACTGAGGACTCTTCATCCTGTGCGAATACCGCGCCCACAAATGCCGCCAGAAAAACTGCGGACTTCCGGGCTTTTTGTCTTAGCATCTCTACAACTTGCTGTGTTTCGCTTTCCTAAAGTGAATTTTTGTAAGTTAAGAGTATCCACCTTGGTTTTTTGTGTGGTTAGGGAGACAGCTATTTGGTCTGTAGGTCTGGTCTGCCTCTTGCTGATGGCATCACCGGTGTCTTGTGTGGTTTTGTGGTTCAAAGAAAAATGTTTGTTGGCGATGACATGGATCGTGGATAGCTCCCTTTTCATATTGCATTTCCTTCCCTTTAACTGCTGGTTCTCAGCCAGTTATTGCCGCATTTGCCAGCGACGGGAAGTGGTCAGGGCTTTGGATAGCGCCTCTGAATAAGCCGTTGTGAATCTCCATTTTGGTTGTTCTTTTGTGTTGATCGATGATAGCGCTTTGAAAACTTGTGTTTTCGATGCCATTTTGGTTCGCGCACGCCGAAACTTTTGATCGAAACTGCGCAGGTACTCCAGGCTGTTGTTGCTCTGCTGTTTAATTATGGGACTCCGTTGCTGTTGTGAGCTTTTTGACACTCAAGTTCAAATGCGGATATGAACCTGTGAATCGGACGGAAAATGTGTGCTCTTAAACGTTGGTGCTGGCAGTTTCTGCCATGTTTCTTTGTATCTCACTTAGAGTCATTTACACTAATCTTGTCCACTTCCGCTGCAGGCGTATCGAATTTTTAATTTATCCCTCTGTCACTAAACCCTTATGTTTTTGCAAATAATCTAAAAAGCCCCTATATCTTAAATTTTTAACCTCAATGGCGTTCGCTTGTTTTATTTACTGCATTATTGACTCCAGGTGCCGCTTGTGGAATAACAATGTAACATTGCTTATTTTTACAAAAAAAGGTTAGCTTTTTTCTTATGTTTGAAATCCTAGGCGTGGATGTTCCTCTTTCTCTTAATAACTGGACATTTGTGCTTTGGGAGCTTTTGTTTATTGGATTGACTTGTTAATAACAACCGTCATTTGCTCAACATTGACTACTTTTATATAGATTGCTTGTTCCTTGAAATATCCTAATGCGTGTCCAGTATATCAATACGAAATTACAGGAATGTTGCTGTTAATTCCATCTAATTCATAAATCATCCCTCCATAAACATCCTGTGTTAATCATTTTCTTAGCTTTATTTTTCCTGTCCACTGTCATCCATTAGCAATTCTATTTGTATAGTTCTCCTTCCGATAATATTATGTTTTTTCCAACAATGTTTTCCATTATTAATAAATACGATAAGAAATTTTTATAACACCTCACAATTATCCAATACATTTCTGGGTATCTATAACTTTATATTAGAAACTCCAAACGGATTAAAAACATGATTGTCACCATTATATCCGTTTCTGTATCTATCAAGTTTTGAGTGAAATATGTTTTTTTTTTGAGGCTTGCCGGTTGATCGCACCGATCATTTTTAATTTCCTTTGTAGTCACACCTTCTAACTGTACAGCCAATTCAGGTCCATACTATATGTGTTTCATCTTTTTTTTCGTATGGACATTATGAACATTGAAGAAGAGTCGCTGCTACTAGTTTCCTTGAGAATACTTGCCTTTGTAACTTAAGTACTGCTTTTTCTTCCATTTGAGATATTTATTTTTATATTTGTGTGCTATATTTTGACTCCTTCTAAACATAGCGAGACCGAAAGCTTTAGGGGAACAAGAGCCTTGTATGAAACAGGTAGGCTACTGTGGTTTCTATAAGCTAAGGTAGATTCAATCAACCTCTACTAAGTCATCTTGTTTTCAGTTTACTGCTTCCGTCATTTGGGATGCACTTTCCACGTCTCTACCTGTCTTTGTTCTAGAAAAATAACAAAAAACTTAATTCTTTCCAATAATCTTGACAATTACCTCGAGTGTAAAGGGATACTAAGTGTCAGTGTGTCTTGACTACTTTTGAAGCAATGCCACCTTTTTTTGTTCTCAACGTTTATACTTCAGTGCGTATTTCCGTTTACTGCCAGTCTTTCAAACTTCGGTGCTGTTTTTGCTAGTTTCTGCACTGTTGGCTGCGATCAGTGAATTATTGCTTGGGTGCTGGATTTTCTTTCTCCTTACTTCTAGTTACTGGCTCATCTTCAAGAAAATAATACATTTTTAGGTAGTGAAATCTCTGAAATGTAGTGTCATATATCCAGATATTTCGGTGTATATATTTTTTTCTACCTTTCCCGTAACTTCCGATACTTTGCACATAACATAGCGCCAGAAGTTAACCTGGTCACTGAACTTTGTCTCTCCCTTATTTTTCCATTCGTCATCTCGTTGTGTATGATTATGACTAGCCTCAGTTTTTGTTCGCAACTGCTTCTGTTCAATATACCATCTCTCTTTCTGTATTTCCGTGTTTTCTCTAATAACATTAATCGTGTTATCTCTTTTACTCACTTACGTCCATTTCAACTCTTCTATTGTTTAAAATATTTTATATTCATCACTCATTTACTTTTTACCACAATTTTCATTGTAATATTAGTATATACACGCGGCCGCAACACTTTCCTATTATTATCATTATGATAATTATAATCATTATATCCCTAACTAATAGCCATAGAATAAACAAAATAAACCAGATAAAAATATCGACCGTATCCATAACCTATCACCCTACTGCTCTACGTCTATAGCCACTATCATACTGAATTTTTATATTTTTCAAATTCTCAATTCTACTAACTTGCACGTTTTGTAAAGCTTTTGCAAAAGTGTTAAGATAATTCAAAATCTCTTAAAATAAAAAATCTTTAAAATTGTAGAATTCTCAAGATCTTTAAAATGCTATGAAACTCACAAAATCAACAAGCAAAGAAAATTTCTTATTTTCAATGAAACTGGAGTCTTTGCATGTGTTGTCAATTTAATCGTATTTTTGTTTTTCTCCTGGAGCTGGTTCCGAATTTGCGGCCTTACAGTCTTTTTTCGTGCGGTCAGAGCACCTTTTACCTTTTTACCTTCTCCTTTCCTCACTGCTTCTTTTGCTGCCGCTTGTTTTCCTTCCTCCCCAATGTGCACTTTTTGTTTGCTTTGTCGTAAATACATCCAGTTTTTGTTTTGCATTCTTCTGCGTCTTTTTCTGAATTTCATTCTTTCTCTGTAAGCTCTGCTTGTTTTTTCTGTGTTTGCGGTTGCAGCCGCTGCTGTGTAGGTGGGGCTGTGGGTATGGCTATTGGCATTTCTTTGGCGAGTACGCCGGATGCTGCTGCTGAATATATTTCAACACTTGCTCCCTGCAGCGCCTGAATTTGCGCCTGAAGTGACTTAACGGCAGCGGCAGCTTCTTCTGCTTGTTTTAGCTGCCGCTGCGTCTGAGAGAGCTGAAAGCCATGGTAATGTCGCTAGGTCAGCTCCGGCGCTTTTTTTGAAAAAGTCGCTGTAGTCTATACACGTGTTCGTGTCCGTCCCTGCGCATGCTGTGCCGGTGCTGCTTGATTTGCCGAGCCAGACGCTGTTGTCTGAGCCGCTGGCCTTCTGCTTGAGCGCTGCTCACCATTGCGCCACGGCCGCGTAGATGGTGCCGGCAGTTGCCTTTGATTGTTCCCTCTTTCCGCAAGACTGCTGTAGTGCTGTCCAGCCTGTATTTATGCTGGGTTGGCTGTCGTGCGCAGTGTTGCTGTATGCGCCGCTGCATTGTTTTGTGGTTGCGTCCGCTCCTGTGCATATGCAAAAAAAATCTCCTGCTATCGACTTGCGGTTAGCTTTGGTCGCACAAAGCCCGGCCCAGCTTTCGCCGTTGGCTCCGAAGCTTTTTCCCAGAGTTGGTGTGCTTAGTTCACCATCGCCACCGTAAAGTGCTTTCCTCAGATTTTCGTTTATTTTGTTGCTTTTGTCGTCTGATAAGAAAGCTTTTAGTGGCTTCATTGTCCTCTCAAGCTGGGTTGCTTGTGCAGCAACCGCCCGTAATTGCTGCCTTGCAAGTTTTCGGTCGACCTCACTATTGATCTTTGGGTATTCTCCTTGCGGTTTCGTGCCTATGTTGAGCACCTTGATGTTGGCAAAAGCTTTGCGCCAGCCGTCCCATTTTTCTTTACCGCCAAGCTTGTCTGCTAGCGTCCTGTTGTCGCCGGTTGTCTCATCGTACGGTTTTGACCCTGCCTCGGAGTCAAAAAAAGCCTGCCATCGCGCATCAGCTACGGACATGTTTGCTGCTTGTATCTTGTCACTTAGTCCCTCAGCTTCGGGCGAGCCGGCCGGTGTCGTGAAGGTCGCTGATGCTGCTTCGGTCAAGGCGCACATGGCACGGTGTGCCGCCTCACTTTCGTCTGCGACGGCCTTGACTCTGTCTGTTGCTAGCATTATCAGGGCCACTAGTGCTGCGGCCCCTTGTTGGATCGACATTTTTAACTTCTGTCGTCGTAAGAAAAGAAGGTTAAAAGCGCTGGTGTGACACATTTGTCAACTAGTTCATTTCATCGCATAACGGAGGTTTGAAGCATTATTTCCAAAATATATATCACCTGTTCCAATAAACCGGTCCTGGGCCCCGACTTGAGTTGTTACAATATCCTATGAAAACAATATTTTGAGCTTACTTCCGCTTCGATTTGCAGTGCGGCGTTGATCAGTATTGCTGACCGTTTGTTTTTGCTTGAATTGCCACTGGTTCCAGTCGCCTTGTGTAGCAAAATGGTGCTACATGTGCTGCTTTCAGACGTTTATTTTTCTTATTGCGGTGTTCGCTGAATACGCGAGGAGCTGAATTATTCTTGGCCTCGTCGGCCTTTTGAAGCGCATACCGCAACGTTAGTAGAGTTTTTAGGGAGTATACAGTCAAATCTTTCCACGGGTTTTATTTTCCTTTTTTCAGCTTCGTGTACATGTTGCCACTGGGAGTTCTCCTGTGCGGATAGTTCTCTGTTTGTTACATTTGACTGCCATCTAAAGTCAAATGCGGTTGTGAAAATTTCTATCCGATTCTCTCATATTATAAGTTTCTTTAAATTCTGATCTAGTCCTTTATATTATAGTTTCCAAGTGCTATTTGTTTCGCTGTCAGTTTAAGTCTACAAATTTTTAACTGCGTTTCAAGTGCCGTGTTTAGTTGGAGAATGTTTAAAAAACACTCAGTTTAAGCATAAGAATCTCCACATTTCATTCTAAACTATACCTTACTATACTTGTATGAAAAAAATCAAGATATATGATTTATGGTTCTTAATGGCTTCTATCATATGCCAATTTTCTCGTCCTGTTTTCACTTTAAATAACAAAGTAATTCTTTTTTCTCTACAGAACAAAATTGATCTTGCGTTTTGTTTGGGATCATCTGATAGTAATTTGTGTCAAAAGCATTTTATAATGGATAAGTTGGGTCCAGAAAGTACCTTTCTTTTGCCATTTTATTGATTTAAGGTTTAAGTTGCGGCTTACCAACAATGTTTATATGAATTACTCACCCTTCGAAAGGAATGAATTCCTGCGAAGAATACTAATACATAATTGGAGAAGTATCAGAATAAACATTCTACTACTTATAATGCCCATCAAACACAACATATATACACCGTTTTTAGCAGTTTCTACGTTTTTATTTCCTCCTCTGCCTTTAACGGTAATCCATTACTAGTTCGTACGTTAAAATCTTCCTCCAGATGACATTATCTTGTGTGCAACAATTTTTACCATTACTATAATTAATTCGAAAAGGACTTTGATATTACACAACCCTGACTAAATTTCTCAATTATTCTTGTTACCACTCATATCTTTGTATTAGGATCCGCTATAAGACTTAAAAACAGTTGCTACCATCATTTCTGCGTTAGAATCTAATCATTTTGTAGTAGAATTCAGGGTGTCATTAGCTCCTCAACCTGATATATTATTTTCCACTGTGCTCTTCATTCTTGCATTCCGTTTTCTTACTCTATATTTTCTTTTCCATTTTTATCATATGTTTTGGCTGTCGATGAATTAGCAACATATATTTTCTTTGCACACTGGACTCTGTTTCTCCATGATTGTGCCTGCACCACCGCCTCGTATAGCTTTATATCTATCGTTATGTTTATGCTTCAAATTCTGCATATTGCCTTTTTTCATCTTTTTTTTACCGTTTCCTGTAATAATATTTATCTTTTTCGTTCACCTTACATTATTTTCTCGAAAATCACAATCACCGTCCTTGAACTGCTCATATTTCTAGCGTGCATTTAGTCTTCCCCACTTTTGTGAAAGTATTATAACATTACTAGATACACACCCATAACATTCATCTATAATTATCATTATTATTATCATTACTGCTCTTATTATAATATTCGTATATACACACTCACAACACTCTCCTCTTATTATTATTATTATTATTATTATTATTATTATTATTATTATTATTATTATTATTATTATTATCATCATCATCATCATCATAATTATCATAATAATAATAATAGTGATAATAATTATATTCCTAACCAGCATTCATTAAATAAAAAAAATAACCAAGTTAGAACAGCACTTATTTTTCATACACTATTACTCTATTACTTTGCACCCATATACCACTATTATACATATTTTACTTTAATTTCATAATTTTAAGAAATTGAGTGAAATTGAGCACATATCCTTAGAATTCTAAAATTCTACCAAACCTATAAAAGCGGAAACAATCAGAGGCAATCTCTTATTGACGGGGAAACTGGAATCTTTGCAAGTTTCACCCTCCCATTTGCAAGCAGTAGCTTTTCCGCCCTCTTTCAGTCCTTTCCCCTTGCATTTCTCCTCCTTCTTGTCTTCTGTTCCTGCTTGGGTTTCTCTTTCCACTTTTTTTTCTTTCAGTTTGCAGTGTTTTCCCTCAGACGCTTCACCGCCTTCCCATTTGCATTCTTCCTTTTCTTTGCAAAGTGTTGCTTTTTCTATCGCCTCGCATTGGTTTTTGATGGTTTATGTTGTTTTTGTGTCTGCACCACTTGCTTTTAAACGACCTTGCTGCTGACTTTTTTTTTTCTGTCAGCGTAAGCTGCGCCTGCGTGCGGAAGGCCTGTCTGCGCAATTCCTCAAGACGTGCTGTGAGGACCTGTCGGTTGCGTATTGCGTTGTCGTTGGCTCTTAGTTGTTTTGCTGCTAGTTTCATTTGCGTAATCCACGCTGATTCCTTTATCTTACCTATGTCCCCGGCCGCTGAGTCCTTGTTGAAAACACAGGCACCGCTGTTGGATTCCCCCGTGCATCCGTTGGCCGCGAATTTGCCGTAGTACAAACCGCTAGCCCCTGGTTTGAGTTTTGTCTGCAGTTGGTTAACCGCTGCTTCTAGGCTTTCTGGCTCCAGCTCCTCCTGGCTGCCTTCTGGACATTGTTTTATCAACGCCTTTAGCCAGGTTGCGCTGTCAGTCATTGTTGTTTTTCGAATCCCTGTGTCGGCTTGTTGACTGTGGCAGATTTTCAGGTTTCCTGAGTTCTCGCTCCCCTCCGCTGCGCAAATGCAGTACATAAACGCCGCTGCGGTGTTAGCTGTTGCCGACGCAGCTGCTTTGCCGCAAAGGTCGTCTCTGTTTGCTGAGTTTGCCGTTGTACCCGCGATTACATTGTCTGCAAGTTTTTCAGCGTCTGTTATGCCGCTGCCGAAGGCGGCGTCAGTTAGTATCTTTTTGATCGAATCTGGTTTTATTATCTCCAGGTCGGGTGTAGGGTTCTCCAGCTTGTGGACTATACTGTCAGCCTCTTCTAGTAGAGGCTGGATCGCGACGCGCAGTCTTTCTTTGCTTTCGTCAGATCCCTTTATTAGGCCCGCCGATTTGAGCTTGTTAGCTTCCGCGTCGTTCGGTTCTAATTTGTCTTCTGCATCTTTCCAGTGAGGCCAGCGGCGCTTCCTGATTTCTTTCACGGTCACGGTATCTTCGTCGTAGTCCGGGCGTTTGTTGTCTGATCCTTTCTTTGCAAAGTTTGCTCCCCCCCCAGCTTGCCGGACTTAGGCTTCTGTTTAGTTGCTGCATTTTGGTGTAAGCCACAGTTTCGCTCTCGTGTGTTGCCGCACCTTGATGGTTTGTTTCGCTATTCTTATCAGGCTGCAGAGGCTGAAAAAAACGTCGGAATTTTCACCTGCTGCCACGACGGCGCTAGCTGGCGCCACTGAAAGTACTCCTCGCAGTTCAGTTACAAGTGCTTTCGCTTTAGCTTCCAGCTGCATACCGTCTTTTTTTGTTTACTTCAGTTGAATTTTATTTAGAGCTGTAGTCGATGGTGTTCATGTTATGGAAAATGTTTGGTACCTCATTGGTGTTAGCCTGTTGGCATTTTGGTTTGTATTTAACACCGTTGTCTTTTATTTCTGAGTTGGGATGAATTCCCCTCTTGTTCTCTTTCAAACTTTATAGCCTTAAATAAGTCATCATATTAAGACGCATAACCACAACCTTGAGTGTATTTAAAAACACATTTTCTTCTATCAGCAGCGTAACTTTTAATTATGCCGATCTCTCTTGTACTAAATTGTCTCCTCCACAATTCATCATAACAAGTAAGTTTTTTCACAATAAATTTCGCTTTTTCTATCCAAAAATTCGGTTTTTTAAGGAAAATAAATAAATGTAGCCTTTCCAACTCAACAACTACTAGGAATATAAGAGAATATCTCCTCATCATCTAGTTCCATCATTCCTCTCTTCAAAAAAATCTTTGTCCAACAGCTTCTTCTTTAATCGCACTCCATATTGGTAAAGGTTTGTGGATGCTCTGTTCTGACAAAAATTCTTCATTCCCTTTCAATAAGTCTTCAAATGCATATTCAAATTCCTAAAATTCCCAGACTCTTGCAATTAATTCACCACCACTAAGATAAGGTTTTCTACTAGGGGATGGCTTTAGTAAATGAGGTAACTCTTTATTCTCTTCTTTCCTTTAACCGACTTTAAAGAACCCAATAGCATCTCTTCACATGATCTTTTACTATATCCTCTTTACTAAACTTCTCTTCATTTTCTGCAGTCTTTTTTAAAAAGTGTTCCACAGTAGTCCCAAAATTCTCTCCGTCACTAACAATAACATCAAATACATACAAATGAATAACAATATCCTCATCACTTGCATTCTGACTTTCTAAAAATTCCATAACTCATGTCGGTCTCGTAACATGGCTATACAAACCCCCCATTGTAATTGTAATAATTTCAACATGGCTTAGTTTAGCATTCAATATGGTCTTACACCATCCTTGAGTTGCATGAGTTTGAACTGCAACCAGAAACACTTTGGGATTCGTAGGCTCATTTTCTGTTATATTTCCCTTTGTGTCCTCATGAATAGATATTGAGCATAAACACTCTAAATTTAGTAACAACAGTATAAGTTTTTTAATATCATATTTAATATTCTAATCTAATATGAAACGTTGAATGTGTTGTGAGTATATACTTATATTATAATAAGAGCAGTGGAAAGTAAAGGCATAACTCAAATAAAGGTAGTTAAAAAATTGACGAAGCTTAATGGGAATAAGTGAGTGAATTGGGATGTTAAATGAAGTAAGATATGGGGAGAAGATATGTAATATGCGTAGTTTTTTATACAAATACTAAGACTGTCATAAATATACACAAAAAGGTGGGGAAAGCAATCACGGAAAGGCAGAGTCCAGTGCACAGGACACATATCATCGCTGATGTAGCTGCAGGAAGTAAAGCAGTATATGAAAACAAAAAAAGAAAATAAATAATAAAAAAAGAGTACATGATAGCAAAAGAACAAAAAAATACATCATGATAAGAAGATGATTCTCTATAGCTCACTGTAAAATAGTTTTTACAGTGGAAATATTAGTTTGCATTTTTCAATATGATAGTGAATCCTAATATTCAGCTGTGAAAAACCACAAAATATATAAGCAGATACAGTAGAAGTGGGAGGGATGGATTTATTAAATTGATGCAACACCAAGTTCTTCTTTTTCTAGGATATAATAATAATGACCAACACTTGGTGGTGAACAATATTATATTATTGGGAGGAGAATTTAAAACAATGATTATTATTGAATGACCGAGGATGCAAAAGAATAAAGAAGTAAAATAAATCTAAAGTCTCGCTAACATAAACTTAGTGAGAATTTTGATGAAGTTAAAAGAATTGAAAGCAAAACTCCACTAATTCCATACTGTTGTACAGAGGAGAAGTTAACACTATTCAGTGATCGAATGCCACATCTAAAGATCAAGAGTCAACCTCATTTAAAGTAGGGTATTAAAATGTCGCAGCATGAAAGGAAGCTGAATCAAGACCACAAGTCAGCCATAATAAATAGAAGAAACGGAAAACTAACCGCACCAGCGAGAAACAGCAGCTGTACCGGGTTGTTTCACCCGTATGTAATATATAATTACCACCAAGCAGCATCACCGACAAGTCATGAAGTTTGTACTTTTAGGTATAGAAATGTACGCTGTTTTTAAAGGAGTGAAGGACTGGACGTGTGGAGGAGGAGTATATATACAATAGATACAGACCGTTACGGATTTAAAATAATGTGGCAGTGCTCTTGAAAAATAACATTTACATCTTCTTGAAAGTTGGTTTCATAAAATTTTTATGCTTTGCAAACGACACTTTTCGAGCGACTCTGTCTGTAACACGGCGACCATAAAGCTTCATATAAATGTTATTTGTGATAAACATACAACCGTGGCTTTTGGATCCGTTAATACTTAAAAGGAGCGCAGCTACAGTCGAAGATATCACTACAGTCTTTTCTCTTTTTGCTAACTCACACCAAGCTAGCAAATAGCGACTGATGCGTTCTTTACTTCAAATATTCTTAACTGTGGCGGCTTCTCTCGTGGCAGGAGCAGCGATACAGAAAGCGGAGGCAGCGGCAGGTCAGGGCATACACGAAGAAGATTTTAATCCTTTGTGTGCTGTATCAGACGAGCTAAAAAAATCAGAAGGTTACGCTAAACATCTAATATCAGAACTTGACGCGGCGGCTTCAGTAGGAATCAACCAGGCACTAAGACTCAAGATATATGCCGAAACACTGTCTACTGCAACACAACGAACCAAGCTGAGGACCCTGGCCAACGCGTACATAGACTACTGCATAGCGGAATTTACGGACACAGTCAACAACTGTCAAACGGCTCTGGGGTACACGGCAGCAACAAATTACGTCGCAGCTGGTGTAGACGCGGTAATGGATCTTCTAATCGGAGCGGAGGCGGGCGCAGCAGGCGCCAACGGCGCGTGCACTCGGACAGGCGACGCTACATCGTCAACAGCAAAAACAAAGTCACAGCTAAATGCGGCGTGCACGGAACGCTACAAAGCAGACCGACCACACAACCCAGCGAAGAAGCCAACAGCAGCAAACGTAAGACTGGCACCACGCAGCGGAACAGCGCTAACATCGACCAACCACCAGACCTGTGCACTAACAAGCACGCAAAGTGACTGTCTTTTTCACAGCGGCCATGTCAATACAAGGACGATCGATTTCCTGGACGGCCTAGTGGGTTTAAAAAAGGACGGGCTAAAAACCAAGGCCTTTGACCCTTCTACGGCACAAGAGGCAACCCACCTTGCTCTTTTCACGGAAAAAACGGCACTGCAAACACTAAACGCGATCGAAGGCAAAGCGGGTGCAGCCGCGGGCAACAAAAGTACGGAACAACTTGCAACACTGTCGACCCTAGCGAGCCGCGCAGCAGCATCACAAGAAAAAAAAGACAGCGAAGGCGCAGAACTCAAAACCCAGGAATTTGGCGACGCAGGCAGCAAAATTAACCAAGCGTTGTGGCATGTAGTGGAAAAATTAGAGGTCGCAAAAGAAGCTTTACCAGAGGCTTCGGACAGAAAACTAGGTAGCATCAACAGCTTCCAAGAATTAACACGGGTTACGGGGTATTATGAAGCTCTAAAAGACCAGCAACTAGAAAAACTTCAAAAGCAGCTGACGGAGTTACAAGAAACTACCAAGAAGAAATCAAAAACCCGGGAACAAATTTGCAACGAAAAAAAAGATGCCGATACCTGCAAAGCTGACAAAAACTGCAAATATGACGAGACAAAAAAAGAAGAACCGCAATGCGTATTGAGTGACAAGGGTAAACAAGCAGCGAAAGAAGCAGAAAGTCATGCTGAAAAAGTTGGAAAAACCACAATCATCACAGGAAACAATTGTTTTGTCATTCATAAGGCACCCCTTTTGTTTGCATTTTTGCTTCTATGATAAAAATTGAAGAATTTTTCTTAATTTTGTGAATTTTTATAGAGAATTTAACAAATCTAAAATATTCGATATATTTTAACACTCTTGTAAAACCTATGCGAAATGTGAAAAATTCTAAAGTATTAAGTTTTTTATAATAACGGTTTATATATGTAAAACATTAGGTTGAGAGGGTATGAATAATTAGTGCTTTTCTGCTTTTGTTTGTTTTGTAAAAAATAGTTAGGGTTAACATAATAACACTAATAGTAATGATAGTGATAGTGGAGAGTTCCGTTGTGGTGTAAAAATAGTAATATTATAATAAAAGCGGTGGTGGAGAATAAATTTACAACCGAATTTGAAGGTTCTAAAACAAAGTTAGGTGTGGAATGGAAGTAAGTTAGTGACACAGTGGGTACAAGAATATTCTTATAAAAGGAAATGTAGAAAAATAGAGGATGATGAAGATGGAATATACGCAACAGTAAACGCAGAAATGACCAATGTAGTTTCGTGGGAAAGAATATGTAAACAAAGAATATCAAAAAGACGCGGCGCAGTTACATAGGAAATGTAGCAGCCATGTTGTACACAGTGGTATAAAAAGGAGAAGTTACTGACGTCAAAAGAAAAGAAACGGAGAATTATAAAAAGAGAATAAGAGACCTGTGATGAAAGCATGAAGAAGAGTTTTATTAAGTACAGAAATTTTATAATAATACTCCTTCCCCCCATAATGTCTAAGAGGCAAACTTTCACACAAATTCAGGTGACGGTTCATTCGTAAGAGTATATACAAAGACAAACCATTGATGGATCTCATCAAGAAACTTCAAAGAAAAAGTTCACAGTCAGTGCCACAGTTTCAAGAAAAGAGGGAATTTTCGGCAATAAACCAGGATAGCAGTGCGAACCGACAGTGTTATATCGTCATCAAAGATTCATTCAGACAAGACAGTCATCCTGCAATAGAAGAAAACAACGACAATAAATAATAGAACGTACAGATATGTATATGTGTAGAATGCTATAGATAATATCTTAAAGCCGATATTGTTTTTTACGTGGCATACTATTTTACTTATAACTGCTTTCTAGAGAAGCAGTGATCATTTCACCCCTTTCAGACACAATATCCGGCCAAAAGCACTAAGAAAAGGAAACTAACGCGCAGCATGCCATTCGGGAAGGAAGCACATATCACAGAAATACGAGATAGCTCTTTTGGATGCATAGATGCAACTTTATCGTATGCTAAGGCACCTGTATCTCTTTTATTAGTGACATTGGTCGTTACAAATGTAAAGCGATCTTCGGCACTGCACCAGAACAAACCGACCGTTATGGCACCATGACACACAGCAGATTATCTAAGAGAACTTGCAGCCAACGCACTGCAGATGATAACAACAGCATCAAAGCAGGCGCAACAAGAAACTGACAAAATTGCAAAGCTGCAGCTATTGGAAGCTGAAAAAAACGGCGCGCGATCGGCAACAACATGCCTGCTGGCTCCGGCAATCTCAGCAGACTCAAGTAAACTGTTGGAAAAAATAAACTAACACAGGCAAACTATATTCGAAGCGGCAGCGGCCGCTTACAGAATTTTCGGTAAAATAGAAGCAATTCACGACCTATCCACCGCGGCTATCCAAGACTCAGAGTACCTTAAAACATCAAGCGCGTACCAATACAAAAACTACTCCAAGATAAAACCAGCAGTAACACCGACGAAACACGGCTTCTGCATGAAAGGCGAGTCAAACAGGTAACAAGAAGCATCCAAAACAAATGCATCACCGGCAGGCACAAGATCCATAACTGTAATAGCATTCAAACCCTCGATTGTCGCAAAAGACGCAACAACCAGCCCACTAACTGTCTGCGGCTGTACCACCTGCACAGGCAAAAGATCACGAACCCACGCGTGCGTCTCAGCACAAACCACCAAGGTAGCTATGGTAGACGGCAGCGTCTTCGAACCAAAAAATTTGAAACTCAGCCGCAAATCCACCGACGGCAGCTCCGACTACTCAACGTCAAGCGAAACCTGCGCCATACCATCGCCAGCAACAATAAAAAGAGAACTCTCCAGCATCATGGCACTAGAAAAGGTGATGTCAGACCTTTCTACACTCACCGTCAGCGCAGAATTTCAACCATAATAGCAAGTAACAGACTTAAATAGCGGATGTCTCAAACAATAGAAGGTGAACAAACCAAGTACAGCGGAGCGACAAAAACTAAAGTGGACAATTTACTAAAGGCACCAATTGGCGAAAGTGCCGAAAAACTTAAAACACAGTAGGGAAATCGGTTAACGAACTGACACCACCCAAAGCCGCCGTTTGTTGAAATGGTGACAGACAAATGAAAGCAATAACAGCACCATAAGACACTACAGATGCAACAACATATTGCACTGATCGTCACTTTATTGAGCAACAGGAACAAAAAAACACAAGCAAATCCTTTTTATCCCACCAAAACAAACAAGACAACAGATTCGACCAAAACAGCAGACGAATACGAAAAGCATACAACAGCTAAACCGTGAAAAGATGAAAAATGTTGTGATTTTGATGAGAAAAAAGACCCAAAATTATTTCCTAAACCTGAAACCGAAAAAAAAAATGAAAAGTCGTTTTCTAGCAATTTGAGAGTTTCTGCTCCTCAGGTATTTTCTGGGCTAATTTTTGTAGAATTTTAAATATCTTGGGTAAATTTTATGAAATTTATGAAACTTGCTACTTTGAGAGGATTGATATATTTCCTAAAATTTGATAAGCTTTAACTCCTTTTATAAAACTTTTTAAAACTGGTGAAAAATTTAAATTCAGAGAATATAGGACATTTGCATGATTGTGGCCTATGGGTGTATATTAGTATGGAGAAAGGGTTTGATAAAAGAGCGCTATTCCAATATAGATAATTTTGACCATTTTATGAATATCATGACTACAAGAGTGATAGAAATAATAATAACAACAGAAGAGTGTTGTGAGTGTGTATACATTAATGTTATAATGAGTATATCTGTGAAGGCTAAATGGACACTCAAAATAAAAGAAATTTTAACAATTATGAGAATGTAATGGGAGTGAGTGAGTGAGGCAGATTAGGTGTGTAAGAGTGCAAGATTTGAAAAGGAATATTATTAAAGAAAATTCGATGAAAAATAGAGAAAGAAATGAGTATGCCATATGCGCAACTTCTAACACGAGGATATGATAGAATGGACAATGAGGAAAAAACAGAGTTTAATGTAGAATCCAATTAGAGTCAATGCTCTATTAACAGCAAAGGAAGGTGCAAAACACGAGATAAATAAAAAATAGAGTTAAATGACAGTGTAAGTGACACTCAGGAAGAAATGACACAGCAGAATTTTGTGCCATACACTGCTACCAAAAGTGGATAGCTGCTACTGCATAGATAATGGTATTAACTTCAGCAGCGGTTGCTAATAAATCTGAGGTGGCAGGGTCTTATGGTGAAACATGGTCGATGGGGTGTTATAACAGGAAACCTGTGACTATTAGTATATTTGAAATAGTCGGTTCACCTAACTACTGCAACTCTTAAAACAATGCACGGAAGGGAAATATGAATGCAACGAACAGCGTAATGCACGTAGTATATGGAAGCTCCTATGGGTAAAGCTAATTTACAAACCAATAGAACAATATGCCCGTTAAAAGATAAGCTGCAGAAACTAAGTATAAACCACTAAACAGAGATATCATAACAATAAGAAGGAATTACTTATATATAAATATCTTTTTTTTGCCACAACCCCAGTGATATAACTGATTAATTTTATTAAAGTTAGTAATTTTAATTATAACCCTTTCAAATTTTAAACATATATTAGTAAATGAAATTTTTTATCTCCACAACTTTTCTATAACAGCTACTGTTATACCCATTGTTTTCATGCCTAATATCACTTTGAGGAGATACAACGGGAATTTTAACAGAGAGTGATGCTAAGAAGACTAAATTGTTTCTGGTTGCAGTTCAAACTCATGCAACTCAACAATGGTGTAAGACCATATTGAATGCTAAACTAAGCCATGTTGAAATTATTACAATTACAATGGGGGGTTTGTATAGCCATGTTAAAATGCCTAGATGAGTTATGGAATTTTTAGAAAGTCAGAATGCAAGTGATGAGGATATTTTAATAACTGTAGATGGGTCTAATGTTATTGTTACTGATGAACAGAAGTATAATACTGGTGTGTAATATTTTATACAGAATAGTGCAGCTAATGAGGAAAAATTTAGCGAGGAGTATATAGTAAAAGATCATGTGGAGAGATGCTACTGGTTTGTCAATGTTTGACGCAGAAAAAAAAGATAAAAAGTTACACCACTTACCAATATCGCCTCCAAGTGGAAAGCCTTATCTTAGTGGTGTCGGTTTGATAGCCAGAATTTGGGCATTTAGAAGGTTTGAATATGCATTTGGAGAGTTACTAAAGGGGAGTGGGGAATGGTGGTCAGAGCAGAGTATTTACAAACCATTGCTAATATGGAGTGCGATTACAGAAGAAGCTGTTGGACAGAGATTTGTTTTGAAGAGAGGAATGATTGAGCTAGATTACGAGGAGAGATTTTTTTCTATTCCACATAGTGGAGAAGTCGAAAAGGCGCCATTCATTCATTTTCCTGGGCAGCATATTGCATGACAAGAAGGGGTGGAATTGATTGTAAGAAATTTTACTTGGTATAAAGAACTTTTAAAATAGAAATTTATAACCAGTGATTTTGTAAAAATTAAAATATATTCTATAGGCGGAAGGAATAAGATTTTGAGGATCTGGAAGTACGTGGTAAACCGTTTAATAAGGGGGAATTATTTAAATCAAAAAAGTGTGGCAGCTGCAAACAAAGGAACCACCGTCTCAGTGCCGCCAGACAGCTGTTGACAGTAGAAGAACCAATACATATATCGTTTAAAATCATCAGCTATAAGCACTATAAATAATGTTATCAATCATCAGAGAGGTCAAATAAATTCAGAACTTTTGAAAAAATAGGCAGAATCAGGAAACAGTCAGAACTCCATACCTTTCAATGCTTAACAAATTAAGGAATACAAAAGAAGTAATAGCACCTGATGATCTACAAATTCATATTGGCACTGATAGGTCTGTGTGGCACAATTTACAGTGCAAAAAATGACAACGGCGCAGAATTCAGGGTTTTGTGCGACATACTGGCTCTGAAGGACTCTGTTTCGTCAATAGCTGTCACGACAGAAAATTCAACGGCGGACGCAGTGGTAGCGGAAATAACAATGCTAAACATATCAACAGCCACGGACAGCTACATACAACACAAAGACGGCGAGCTGACGGAAGCAAAAGCGGGTGAAAAGAAAGCCGAAATCGCGGCGTCGAAGGCAACATTAGCAAAGCTGGACAAACCAGAGGGCACGCCGCCAACCGTCAAGTATCAAAGACTTAAGAACAAAAACGTCCGAACGCCAGCCAATGAAAACATCAAAACATTGCTCACGAAAGCGACTGAACTAGCACAAGAATACAGAACCACAAACAAAGAAGCGGAAGAAACAACAGCAGAGGCAAAAACCTTAATTAAAAACGCTCTTTTCGGTAAAGACGAGACTGAATTCGACGCCAACGGGCTAGATGCCACCACCGTCGGAAACAACTGCGGGACAACAGCCGGTCATGCCGACGTCGGCAAGTATGTAGCATTAGACTTACTTTGCTTGTGCGTACCACAGGATGCACAAGACAGTGACGGCACATGCCGAGCCGGGTTAACGCCGACCAGCGTTGCCTCGGGGTCAAGGCGTACAGGTGCAAAAACAGCGTACGACGCTTTAATCACAGCCTGCAAAACGGACAAAAAAAGGAAGCTAATCACGGCCAGCATATTGGACACCAAGGTAGCGGCGTTCGAAGCTCTGCTATGTAACCAAGCGGCCAAGGCGAGCGCATCGGGGACAGCAACATCAACATTTGGCCGCCCGCACACTGACGGCGGCTGCGACACTAGCTCTGGACAAGGTATGTGCATAAATTACAAAATGCAGCTGGAAACCACCGGCGGCGGCATACCATGGGTAAACAGACTAGTCGATGCTGCGAACAAACTACGCAACAGTGCAGCAGCCCAGGCACGGGAACATGCATAAAAAATACAACTTCAGACCCTCCAAACGACTACATGGGCGATTTACAAACAAGCTGTCAGTGCTGAGCTCAATGCACCAAAAGGGGAACACGGTAATTACAATGGTTTAGGCAAACAGGAGCAGTGCGTAACGAAAAACCAAACTTCTGCACAATGCCCAAAAGATCACTGCGACTACGACAGCTAAAAAAGGAATGCAAACCTAAACAAGGAACAGAAAACACAGCAGCAGCAACAGGAGAGACAAGTAACGGGGTAGATTGCAGTAAACACCAAACTAAGCAAGCATGTGAAGCGGAAAACAAGGATGTAAAACCGGGTGAAAAAGCAGTATGTGGATGGATAGATTATGTTGACGGCAAAGGTAAACTTGACCCACCAGAATGCCTCTCTTCCAGTTTTCTAGTCAAGAAGAAATTTGGTCTGAGTATGGCTGCTGATTTTATGAGTTCGGTAGCATTCTAAGCATTTTGATTTTTTGAAATTATGAAGGAGTTTTGCTTAGTTTTATGAACTTATGTAACTTTCTAAAATTTAATATATTTTAATACTTTTCTATGGAAATATACAAACTAGTAAAAATCTTGAAATTTTTAGTAAACAAGTATAATAGTAGCCTGTGAACGTAAATTATTATGAAAACAAGGCGTGAAAATTGTTGATAATATAGTTGGGTTTAATTAGTTTGTTTTATGGGTAGAAGTGGCTATAATAATAATAATTAGAATAATGATAATAACAATAATAATAATAGGAGAATGTTGTAAATGTGTAAGTATACTATTATTATAATAACTGTGGTATATATTAAACGGAAGACCAAAATAGACCCATTAAAAACAGCGGAAATGCAACAGGATTAGATAAGTGAAAGGCGGTGTGCGATGAATATAGTTTAAGAAAATGCAGAAAAGCAGTGAGGAAGCGAAGGAAATGGAATTTGTGTAGCTTAATGCACAAACATAACGATTAACACAATCATACACAAAAAAGGTTGGGGAGCGGACGATGTGAGAAAGAGAGTGCATTGTATATTCCAAATGCAGTCGATTTAACTATAGAAACGTGAGACTACGTGTGTAAAGATACCAAGGGAAATATTGTTTATATGGGCACAATATCTCTTTGAATAATGCATTTTTTACACTGAAAGTACTATGATAGTTATACAATAACCAAACAGAAAGAATGTGGCTGATATTACCCTTAAAAATTTCCTGAAATTACGTTTATCTCTATAATGAAGCGGAGAAAGACAAAAACCTAATGCAATCAACTAAGGATTGTATCCAACATTTCAGAAAAATCAGAAAGCAGCATTCAAATTAGACGAATTTCCACAGAGAAGAAGAATAACGTAACAAAACAAACACGTAAAGCGCTAGTAAACTTTTTATTGCATCAAAAGACAGAGTCTAAACAATGAACCTTAATGACTAATACATTAAGGTGAATTATATAATTTACAGAAAAAAACAAACATTTAGTTGTGTTAAAGGGTCAGGCATGAAAGGAGCGGCGATGCACTTTAAATGGAAGATTTAGCAGATTATAAACAACGTAAATTACAATGATGCAATTGAATTTACCTTATAAAACATAAACTAGAAAAATGCAGCCACGTTTCATGAGATTTCAATTACCGTTACAGATTTCTGCGTTTTCAAGTTTAAAAGAAAGCGATAAAAAGAAGAGAGGCATAGGGATAAGAGACACAAAAGGAAGAAAAGACGATATTAAAGTTCTAAATCAGAGGCATTTATAGTCAAATATTAGGGGCATCTCCACCCCAACAAGCAAAATGTCTACACGTAAGAAGACCAAACCACACAGACGAACCTAAAATATCTTCGTGGCCAAGCGCTCTAACTGATAGACCATTGCGAATTCAGCATTACCAAACGGCAGAGAAACTTTAAAACCTATATTTTACACAAGAATGAGTAGATGAGAGCCAATACCAACTCGCACAACTGGCTTTTGAACCTTCCTCCTGCTCCTAATGTTAAGGACTAAGTGCACACCAAAGCAATTAATTGAGTTGCTGTGGATTATTTGAACTAGAAGAATGTAAAAAGGGATCAAGGGGTGAAAAGGGATCGAGGGTAATTTCGCAAATAACAGCGTAAAACAAAGGAACGTCACCTCCATACAGCTGACAAGCAGTAACGGAGAATTCAAGAAAAATAACCGCCGAACACAAGCAACCCACAAGGAAGAAACTGTGGAGAAATCATAGTCACAAAGAAGGGTAAACGGCGAAAATTGTAACTATGGACAGCTAAGGGGTAAAGTACGTAACAAAAGCCGATGTGAGCCGCTTCACTAAGGTAAAAATTCCCGAAGTCGACAAGCTTGTTATTATCGTAAAAGAGCTTTCAAGTGTCCTCCACCTTTGTTGAAACTGCAAGCTGTTTCTTGCTAGAACATAGCAAGCAGCTCAGGCTAAGGAAGATCTAACTGAAGCGATTTACAAGGACGTGCAAAAGGTACATCAAAGCTGAAAATGCTACCAAGACCTCTGGCGCTAGCATTCGTAATATCAGTCACAACGCAGTCGAGAATAAACGCCGAACAGAAGGAGTCAACAACGGTGATAACAACTCTGTGCGATGAAGTAGTCTACAACGGAAGCATAGCATCTTATTTTGACAGTCAGCTAAAAGACACGAGGAAGAGGCTATCCGACCTTAACGAGGATTTGACCATGCTAACAGCAGCTTACGAGCAAAACTTATGGATACCCAAAGCCGGAGGCTATGCACTGCTGGCTGCAGTCACAGCTGATGTTCGCTTAAAGCAAAGGGCTCAGATGCATGGAAAGACGAAAAACCTTCAGCGTGCTATATACGTGCTCAAAAAGAGAGCAGAACTGCTCACAGCAGTAAAGCAACCTAGAGTAAAAAGTCTAGCAGTAGGCAATGCAGCCTTCAATACCGATGCGGACCCAGACTGCATTTCAACATCAGCAGACAAGACTTGCGCAGTCACTCTAAAACTCACTACTGACGACGCTGTCAAATGCGACAAAGCGGCGATCACAAACACTAACCTAGGAAAGGCAGGCGAAGAAGTCGACAAACTAACAAAGCTGAAGACGACAGCAACGGCTGCATTCACAAACAACCCGATACCAGTGGCAGTGCACGTTGCAGGTAATTCGGGTAACAACGACGGTGCAGTCATTGGCAAAGGCGCTCGTATAAACAACGCAGAAGAGTTCAGCGGCGCAACAAACGGCTTCAGAGTCCCAATGCCCCCGGTAATACCACCAATAACAGCACCCACAAAAACACCGATAACGCAGAATGACAACGTGGGAGGAAAATGCGTCGACAAAACAGCAAACCCACACCTCATCATAACCGCAAAGAGCATCGGACACGCGGTGTGCGAGGCCAGGAAAGTTGAGCTCATACAGGAATGGAGGCACACACAACTAAGCACAGAGGAGCTAATAAACGATACCATAGCACAAACATACGCGCAGTTAATAGTACACCTTGATATGAAAGCCGGAGTTGATGAAAATTCTCTTAAAGCCGCAGTTAGGACGCCTCTTGGAAAATAAAGGACTAACCCACAAGCATCTTTAATACAACCACTGTAGCAAAGCAAGTTGAGTTACGAAATGTCAGGGGACAAAAAAGAGCTAACCGAGGCTTTACTCAGCACAGTGGCGGATGTAAGAGGGGGCCTCTCGATAACCTTTGGACATCAGGTTGACAAACAGAAGTCCACAAATGTCCAAAATATTCCCGAAAGTAACGACAAAAAATAATGCGAACATGGAAAAGAATGATTTCAACAGCGACAACTGCGAGTTAAAAGGGGATAAATGGGTAGAAAAAGATAACATGAAAGTTAAAAATGATGGCAAAACTACAAACACAACAGAGAGAAATTCTATTGTGATTAATAAGGCTCCTCTTTTGCTTGAATTTTTGTTTCGATAATTATGATTCTAAAATAAATTTACTCATAAGTGTAAGGTTCATAAATTTTTCTATTTTGAGATAGTTTGATAAAATTTCTGAAATTTAATATATTTTAACACTTTTTAATGAAAATGTGCAAATTGGTGTAATTTTAGTATAATGTGCATGACCTTGACTTTTGGGTGTAAAATAGTAGGGCTATATAAAAATTGAGTGTCATTATAAAAATATCCTAATTTTTTACTTTGCTTATTTTATAGATATTAGTTAGGATAACAGCCATGATAATAATGATAGTTATAATGATAATGATAGGAGAGTTTTGTAAGTGTGTGTATATACGAATATTATTTTATAAAATTAAATGGAGACCAACCGATTTGCTAATGTAAAATTCTTCGTAGTAATGGTGATGATACTATTTTTCTAAGTGATAGAGGGAGAGAGAGAAAGAGCAAGAGCAAGAAGTGTATTATTTAAGGAGACACAAAGAGAGAGAAGGATGTCGATTACGCACAGTTTTGAACATAAAAGTGACGATATGCATTGTAATACGTAAGATTATAAGGGAGGCAATAGAGAAGGACAGACAGAGTCTGGTGTATAAGCGAAATTCATTCGTTGTGTTATCAGTAGCGTCGGAAAAAATAACAGAAGAGGAAAAATAGGAAAAGAAAATATTTACTAAAAAAGGTGATATGATGTATGGTGTCACAGAATGCAATGATACAGGAAAATGTTTTCCTACATTCCTAACAAAACTATGCAGATCGTACCGCAGAAATAGTGGTGGCGACCGTGTTTTTTAACCCAATGGATACTCCTGATGTTAGGCATAAAGTTCATGGGGATATATCTTTTAATGCAAATAAGGTATTTGGCTTAGTGAAAGAATACAAAGGATGACGAGTGCTGTTGATATGTTAGGAGCGAGAATGAGTTGTAGAAGAAGAAAATTAGATTTCTCAGTCCAAAGATAAAACCACTAGTTTCCCTCTCAACCAGTTCTGAATCCTTTTAGGGGAGAGAAAGCCACGTAAATAATTTTATTCCGTCGAAGCGTAGGCTGGCGTCAGAAACCCACAGAGATCTGCCCAGTAACGACCGGAAAGCCATCAGACCGACAAGCCTTGCTTACACCTAAAAACAATGGCGGCAGCGATCAAGACAAGCATTCGGTTGGTAGTAGTGTCAACGGTCCTGCAATTGCAGGCAGTCCAAGCGGGGCCTGATCACACAAAGGAAGAAAACAAAATTTCAGACAACTGCAAAGAACACGAATACCTAACACAGCTAAGCATCAAGCTGTGGCAATCGGCGAGCACTGCGACGCCCGCACTAACCGACCTGAAACACTTAAAACATATGTGGACTTTGCACGGTGAAGCGGCACCGACAGCTGACAAACAGTGCCTGCTACTGGCACTAGCAGCCGAGGCCGGAGAGCAACTGGCCGAACTGAACAGCAGACAAGCGGCAGCACAGGCAAAGGCAAAAGAGGCACAGCTGGCGATAGCCAAGCATCTTGGTATGCTGGAGATGGCGGTAGAGGCAAGCAGCTACAAAATCGTAGATTCTACAACACCAGTGAATGCAGACAGCAGCGCAAACACAGCCAAGCTGTCACTCAAAATAGCCAGAGGCAATAATGCCGGCTGCAGCCTGACAAAGGCAGGAGAAGGCAATCCTTTTGCAGACGACCCTTTAAATGAGCAAAACATACTAAACTTAAAACTAACAGCCGCAACTGATGTAGTAAAAAGCCTGAAGGAAACAGCGATATCCATACGCTCAGCAAGCAGCAACTGTCCGAGCGACTCCACCGGCAAAACCGGCATCAAAGAAGCGCTAGGGAGCTGCAACCTCGGCGGCTCTGCAGAATACGAATTCACAACAGCAGCCGCGACCACAGGAAACGCTCAAAGTTCAGTACCTGTATTCAAAGAGGAGAGCAGGACAACGAACTGCGGCGAAGTCAGCGGTCTATCAGCGGAAGCTATGAGCCCAGCGCAAAAACTAGCCAAGGCCATCTGTGAGGCGATAAAAGCAAAAGCAGGGGAGGGGAAAACGCTCCGGACAGCAACAGGTGAGACTCTCAGCAACAGGAAGACAATCCAAACGTTTCTGCGCAACTGTGTACCGGAATTTCAAAAAAAAAACTGACCTCGACGACACAGAACAATCCAAGCCCTTAACAGAATACATTAAAAGAGCTTATGGCAGCACTAACAATGACTTTGTCAAAAATTTCATCACTAAACTTGAAACAGAAAACATTATGTCAAGGAGCGAGAAAACCACCGAGCATAAGAAGATAAGTGACTTGACTACACCCTTCAGCATGGTAGCGACTCTAAGCTACTTGAGAGGGCAAAAAAATAAAAAGGAACTTGAAGGAGCAAAGAATACAGCAGTCGGTGAAGCAACTGATTCCAAAAAAGAAGAAGAAAAATGCAAGGATAAACCACAGGGGGAGTGCAAAGATGAAGATGGCTGCGTATTCAAGGGGGGAAAGTGTGTAGCTAAAGTAACCACAGCAACAGGAACAGATGGAAAACCCACAAACACCACAGGAAACAATTCTTTTGTCCTTCATAAGCCTCTTCTTTTGCTTGCATTTTTGCTTCTAGAATTAAAATTTAAAAAGGATTATTGCCCAATTTTATTAAATAAGCTATTTTGTGAGAGTTTGATTTATTTATATACTTTTCGATTTATATGTGTAAATATAAAAATAAAAAAATTTTAAAAACACTAAATTTGTGATCATAGTGACCTGTGAGTTTGAAATTGTAAAGAGATGTAGTATTTAAAAAATGCTACTCTAAATTTGTTTATTTTATGGATATTAGTTCTGATTATAATAATCATAATAATAATGATAGGAGAGTGTTGTGAGTGTGTGTATATACGAATATTATAACACGAGTTGTGCTGAAGACTATATGTAGTCAAACAATAGAAACAAGTAAGATAATTAAAATGGTGAAGTGGTGGTAAGGATTTGTAAAATAACGTTTAGGAGCTGATAGTATTGTTGTTATAAAAAAAAACACAGAGAATAAACAAATTCTTGGCACCTCCAAACCCAGCAATAAACAAGAGATCTTCGTAGCAAAAAAAAGTACAAGCTGTGTCCATGAAAATTAGGATTCTAACGATTGACTCAGATCCGACAAGTAAAATATTCGCAGCGATATCTACAGCAGACGGTGCTGACTAAAGCACGGAGGAAACCACTGTGAATAAACCGTGTATATAAACCAATGGAGGATCTTAGTGAAGTATAGAGAATCGATGACCATCTTCCTCCAATTATGTATTTCTACGCTTGTAAGACGTTTACAGCTTTCACGGAACGTATTATTTGTGTATGAATGCACAGTGTCCTGACATGTATGTAAAATATCAGAGAACGTCAAAGCAAAAGAGTGCAGAAATATCGCAGCTGCCAGCAAATAGTCAAAATAGAACAGCAATAAGATATGACAACAGTGAAAAATACGAAAGAGCATGTTTACGAATTAAACTGCACTGTCATGTCGTTATTTCAGACTCACTCCCACAACACGAGTTTTACCGCAATAGAAGCGCACAAGAACATAAAATGGTAAAGGCTTTAGACAGATATATATATAGATAAACTAGGACATAATGTGAAAACGTGTCAAAATATTTTTCGGTCTTGATAATCGTTGGTTTCTTTTATCAAACCAATTTTTTTCATAAGTTGAACATATGACAAAGACGAAATATTGGAGTGATTATCTTTAACCAAGTTTGATTTAATTTATACGTGTTTTCGCAAACGCGAGTTTTACCCAGCCGACTGGGTTGTGTTCACCTAAGGGTCAAAACGGAAGTCACCTTTCAAGTAGTAAAACAACAAAGGATGCAGAAACACATGGCGCAGCGTGCCCTCCTACGTCTTCTACTTTTGAGCGCAATGCTGACGGTTTCTGAGGCTCGCAACGCAACGTATGCAGTTGCGGCCTCTGAGTTCACATCAATCTGCACGCTGGATGGAGAACTAAAAGAATCGCACCAATATGCCAACTCGGAGCTGACGGCAGCTCAAGCGTTCATCAAGCAGCTGACCATTACACGAAACCAGCTGGCTATTTATGCAGAAATGAACAAAATGCAACGCGTCGGCAAGTTAGCTTCAGCAGTTGCTACCAACGTCGATATATTTAAAGAACAAAAACAACAACCTTCCACGGCGCAGCAACGGCAGGGCTAACTTTTTCTGTCCGTGCAGGTCTAGCTGCTGGGCATGCAACGGAATTTCTGTCGTTGCTGAGCCAATTTTCCGGAGCAACTTCAAGCGGCAGCGGCTGCATTATAACAGCAGCCACAGGAGCTTCCGTTGCATCGTGGACGGGCCTAAACGACAACGTCCCAGGATGCGACCAGACAACGCCAGAGCAGCTCCAACGGTACGCAGACGCAGGAGCAGCACCCGTAAATTTCAAGGCGGTAACCGCCAAATCCAGTATAGACGACCCAGCCACGTACACCAAAGCAGACTGTACTTTCTTCGGCACACCCACAACAAAAGGAGAGATGCCAGCCAATAACGCCGTGACCGGAGGGACAATTTACTATGGTGGCGGCGCAATAACCATGGCGGCCGGCCCCACACTAGCGGTGCCGGGCATGAACAACCTACAAGCCTCCACAAACCAACCGACGTACAAAGAGGCAGAGGCAGCCCAAACAGCATTGGACAGCATTAACATTGACGAACCAACAGCAGCCGACAAGGCGATCTACAATCAGCTTTTCGACGACGTCACCTTTATACAAGCGACCGCGCAAATACAACTCAACAAGACATTAAAAACAGCAGCTTTCGCCACTTCAAACAGTGAGAAGGATCAGTTGAGGGAAATTTTGGGCAAAACACCCGACGACTTTGTTAACACTTACTTAAAAAACATCCGGCAGACAACGATAGTAAGCGACAATGAGTGGGGAATAAACGTCAAGGATAATAAACTGAAAAACCTAGACGGAGGCAGCGACCAATATTCCAAATTACTACTATACTACACTAGCCAACCAGAACCTGATGTTGCAGAAACTGCATTCCCAACAGAAACGGCAGCACCAAAGGATGATTACACAAACAAAAAAATATGCGAACAGTTTCACAACAAGGCCAAGGAGTGCCAAGATAAAACATGCACATACGATAAAAAGACAAACAAATACAATCCAATAAAATCAGTAGAGGGAGAACGAGCAACAGAAAAAGGAGAGAAAACAACAACAGAGAAATGCAAAGGGAAAGTAGAGAAAGAATGCAAATCTCCGGATTGCAAATGGGAGGGCGAAACTTGAAAATATCCCTCTATTTTTCTCAATAAGAAATTGGCTTTGATGGCTTGTGCTTTTGTAAGTTTTGTAGCATTTTGAGAATTCTAAAGATATTTTCTCAGCTCTATGAAATTTATAAAAATGTTTAAAATTTGATATAATTAAACACTGTCTGTCAATCATTTGCAATATGGAAGATTATTGAAATTATAAAAATTTTAGCATGAAAGCGGCCAATGGTTATAAAGTAGTAGTGTGATAAGTTATAAAAAATGTGTGATATTTTAATTTGCTAACTTTGTTTATTTTGGATTGTTTTATTGATATTATAATAGCAATGATAGTAATAATAATGGCGAAGATAGAAGTGTATTGTAAGTGTATATATACTAATTTTGCAGTAGGAGTTGTCTTAATGACTAAACATACGTCCGAAGTAGAAGCACTTAAATCAATTGGAAGGGTGCAATGGGAGTAGGTGAGTTATACATGCAAAAAATGGAAATTGCGCAGTTTTATACAAAAAATGCAGGGAATAATTATCCGAAAGTATATGATGGCGAAGAAAATGATGGTGAAGCACAATCCAGTGTGCTGGTAAAATAAAAACACCACGTGTTATGAAGGGGTAAAAATGGTAGACGAAAAGGAAAAGAATAAAATACATAGTAAAAACCCGAATGACCGGCATTGCATCACAAACGCAAGTAATACAAGGGGATATTAGCACCATATTTCACTTAAATATGGACATATAAAACTTCAGAGATGGTAATGATTCTGGTTTTTAATATGATGGGATTTACTAATATCCACCTGTGGAGAAAAAGAATAATAAGAAAGAAAATATTGGTCACATCCGAGTTAATATCGAAGAATTTTTATATTAAACATAATAATAAGTGCCAATGTTTGTTCCCAACAGTATAATATTGTGTTGTCAAATACTATAAATACTATGATTATTTCTGGATCAACGTGGACAGCAATAGGAATATAAGAACAAACATTTGTTAAAGTAACGTATGTATAAACTTATTGTCGAGCATTATAAAGCAAAAAGAATCAGTAAAAATATTTTTCTAATTATTTATTAGTAGACAGGACAGACGTTAAGACCATTCAAGGAACGAATAATTCACATGAGAATACAGGCTGACCCGGCGCTCTTTGGGCGGATAAAATAAACACAAAGCACAAATGCAGAGAGGACCAAAATTGCAACACAAATGCGAAAGGAATTACAATTAACCAGGATCACGGTGCAAAATTTCCGAGGTCACATGTGCTGCAAACGTTTCAGCGTTATAATGTTACTGAAGATGCATAGGCACAACAGGATTTTTAAAAAAAAAAAATTTTTGCTTTCGTGAGAGTTTCCCCTCCCCCTGGCGCGGCCATCAGCCATCACCGTAGAGCCCTGAGATGCTATCGTTCTGGCGACTGTGGCAGAGTCTCCTTCTTTTATTAAGCCTAACACACTCTCTATAATTTTTGTTATAGCTCCGCATTTGAACGGAATACAGCAGATGGGGCGAGAAGCCCCCCACCCTGGACTCTCCCAAAGATGTCAATTAGCAATTCTTTTGTTTTGATTTTTGTTATTCGTTTATTATTCTCTCCCCCTCTTTCTGTTTTTTTGCTTGTTGATTGCATACCCCCTCTGTCTCTGAGGGTGTCTGGACTATTCCTGCGTCCGGTGCTTTTCCTGCTAGCTCCACAGTCGGCAATAAGGGGGGAAGTTGCAGAAGGGAGAGTGGGTTGTATGACTGTTACATTAGGGGAAGACTTCACCTGCGGCCGGCTCCGTTCAACCGCAATGAGAAATTGCGCCAGCCTTTTAAAGAAACATACATCCTGCACACACACACCTTCTACCGCAAACCTGACACGTAACTCCTTCAAACCGGGACAGCTCATCAAGTGCAGCGACGTTTCTTCGCAGTTGCCGCGTTGGCTGGTAACAGCGCGCTCTACTCTCATACCGTGCATCTTCTTTTGATGTAGGGTGAGGCCAGTTTTGCTAGCACACTGCCTTCCGCATGTCGGGCAAACCAACATGGATGTGTTTGTATGCGGGGAATCAGTGGCACACAATTTTGTGTTATTGCTGCATTTAAGCTCGACTCCCTCACCTTTGTGGAAAGCCTTACAGTGTCGGATGAGGGAGTCCCTGCAACTGAGCACTTTTTGGCACACACCACACTGCACCTCGCCTTTCCCCGGGGCGTCAACGTTTCCCTCACGGGCACGCTTACGAGGGATTTGCACCACCACCACGGTACCGTCCTCCGTCACTATGCTCTTATGTTTGAATTTCTTGTGTAGTGACAGGGAAGAGCGTGTACCGAAGCTCGCCTCGCACAGGTCACATTGAAACGGCAGCTTCCGTGTATCCTGAGAGGCTGGCGCTGCTGGGGCTCTACCATCTCCTTGCACTGAGTCTTCGTTTTCTCGCCCCCTTTTCACGCGGCAACTACCGCTGCCTATGCCATGTATTGTTCTAAGGTGGTGTAATAGTCGGCCTGGCACTGCGAATTTGTAGGCACAGAGGGTACAATGAAGCACCTGCGGTCTCATCGGGACTCGTGTGCTCGATGGTAGAGGAACGATCGCCACCACTGGAAGGGGCTCCGGGGGGATGTCCACTGCAGGTCTTGCATCGCCGTATTTGATCCTCCGGAGGGCATCAGCTCGCACAAAGCCATGTTTGTTTACCATGTGCGTTACAGCACTCGAGCGGCATTGGTATGTGGCATCACATTCCGTACATTTGGTGGATTCGGAGGTTCTCTGAAGAGTGCGTGTCGCAACAGGTGTGGTTGTTTGTATTGTTGGCCCTATCGCTGCATGTTGCGGGTTACACCATCGGCACTGTGGAGGCACACTCGGGTTGATCTTTCGCAACATCCATCCATAGTGTCTTGAAGACCCAACCCGAAAGCGTGCCAGTGCCGTTTCTTCTTCCCTCGTCAGTTCTTCCTTATTTTTTGTTGGAAAGTGGTTGCCTGTAATACCAAACCTATGAGTGTTCTCATGGACTTCTTCCGACCTAAGCACTCGCTTCGCGTAAGCAATGATGTCCGTTATCCATGTGTCTCGCAACTGTGGTAAATCAGCGGCCTTTTTGGCCATGTCATCACAAACCTCATTCCGTTTCACGCCACAATGGCCAAATACAAATTGCAGTCGGATACGCATCTTCCTTCTCTGAACTTGAAGCAGAAGCCTCCATAGTCGTCTTAGAATTGGGTCCGACACTATTAGAAAGCCTGTCTGCAGTGCTGTTAACATTGACAGCGAGTCAGAGAAGATGGACAACCTGCTCGGTGTGCTTCTGTATGCCGGAAGCCATTTCAGCAGCCGTTGCAGTCCTATCTCTAATGCTACGCATTCCGCTCTTTAACTGCATGAGAGTTCCCCTGCTCCAGTTTTGGGTGCACAAATCAGCGTGTTGTTTCTATAGAGCAGTGCAGCTGCTCCGGGCTTCTCACCGAGGGAGACGGATCCATCAGTCTACAATTCGTAGTGCTCTCGCCGCGGTGGCTCCTATCCCCCTCCGTGCAAAATGCCGTGCAATTCACTTTTTGGAACCCTTTGTTTTTACATCGTCAGGGTCATCAGCGCACACAGGCTTTATCTGCGTGTGAAATAGCGGTCGGCAGCTGTGGCGGAGCGTCGATGTCTCTAGTGGGTGCTCGCGTGGCTCAATGCGGAGGTGGGGGTAGGACCGCATGATACGGGAATGCAGGGCTCTGACTGGGTGTTTGCTGTGGTATACTTCCTCAGCACTACGCCGCAAACATCCGCCTCGTGACTCACACATCAGCATGAATTTCATTCTGCGCACAAGAGTGGCCGTCTTGAGTGGCAGGAGGTTTGCTTCCAGCAGAGAGTCCTCTTTGCGCGTCCCATGCGGTATGCCAGCTATGATGCGACTGGCTTTGTGTTGTGCTGCTGCAAGGAGGTTGCGACTTCGTTCCGAAGCGTCCCAGTACCATACCTCAATGCCATACATGGTGTGTGCCTGTACGAGTGCTAGATAAAAAGCTCTCAGTACTTGTCGTCTTGGCCCCCATGTAGAAGCTGAGATGGCTGCTATCTGCAGTAGTCTGAAGTCCATCTTGCGTCTCGTTTCGGCCGCATGTGTTGCCATCCCCTGCAGACACTGGAATGTTACTCCTAGAAGCTTCGGTGTCCTGTCGGCTCCTATTCTTTCGCCGTACAGTTGTAATGTAAGGGGGTGGCGCTCTATACACCCGAAGAGTGTGCACTCTGTTTTCGCTACGTTGACAGACATGAAGTACTCTTTTGACCACTGTAACACCACGTTGAGGCCGCATTGTAGCGTGTGGTTGATGACATCCCTCTCTGTGTGCCTCGCAAGTGGCGTTAGGTCGTCTGCAAAGAATCCGTGCTGCAGTAACGGCACTTCTGCAAGGCGTTGGCTCAACGAGTTCATGACAATAATGAATATCATTGGGCCAAGGACAGTTCCTTGTGGCACTCCTCGCTCAAATGTTCTGCTTCTGGAAAGCTTCTCCTTGAATCTCACTCTGCCAGTTCGGTTACTCAGAAATGATACGCACCACTTCACAATGTGGGGTGATACCTTCATTCTGTGCATTTCCCTCGCAATTTTGTCGTGGTCTGCTGTATCGAATGCCTTCTCGTAGTCGACAAATACAGTACCCGTACGAGATTGGTGCGTGGGACGGCAGAGGGCAGCGCGGATGTGCAGGAGTTGTTCGAGCGTTGAGCATCCGGGGCGAAAGCCTGATTGCTGTGGCGTCAGCTGGGACTCAACAGTGTCTCTAAGCCTCGCCGCAATTATGCGCTCCATGACTTTGCAGAGACAGCTCCTGAGTGTCACAGGCCTGTAAGAATCGAGGTCCTCCGCGTTTTTCCGGCCTTCAGGATGGGGATGATAACACCAGTCTTCCATGCAGGCGGCACGACTCCCGTTCGTAGGCTCTCATTGAATAGCCTCAGAACAACATTCAGCGCTGTTTTACCGAGATGTTCAGTGCCTCGTTGTATAAGCAATCAGGTCCGGCTGCGGATCCACTCGGTAGCAGTTTGATCGATCTCCGTAGTTCAGCCATCGTGATGGGACTGAACTCACTCGCTATCGTCTTTATTGGTGCCGGTGGGTGTGAGTTGGGGTGCCTTCTTGCGCGGGACGAGTACAGTTTACTGAACCTCTCAGCTTGACGGTAGTCCGTGATGGCCGCGTTATCAACAAGTACAGCCGGTGTGGTTAGTGGTCGTGGCGCATATACCTTCTTGACAATGTGCCAACTGCAGCGGTCCGACACCGCAAGTCTGGAGCATAGCGTGCTCCATCTCTTCTTTGTGGTACGGTCCAGGATTTGCTTACGCGTGGCTACCAATTTTTTCCTTCGGTGGGAGGGTCCGCATCCAGCGATCTCTTCATCGAGTTTCGCGAGCTCAGGTGTCCAATGCGGATGGCGGAGCTCAATTTCTGTTTCAGGGTGTTGACGTTCTTCTTTCTACCAATTTTCCTGCAGAGCTCGTCAACCTTGAGACGGAAATTCCTCCAGTTAGCTTTTAGCCATCCGTACATGGGCTTTCGAAGCCGCGGGCAACTCAGTGCATCTGTGTCGTCTCCAACGATAACGTCGAAAAATATGTGATGGTGATCGCTATCGGGAGAATACAGCGATGTCCACGTGTACACTGTGCAATTCCTTGACAGTGTCACGTCAGGGGTGGACTCCCCGTGGTGGCGCGCGTACCTGGTGCACTCATCAGTGTTGCAGACCAGAAACTGGTTGTCAATGCACCACTGTGTGAGGGTTTCACCCTTGGTATTTGGTGGGCTCGCGCGATCCCATGCCAACGCGTGTGCGTTAGCGTCTGCACCGATGAGCTGGGCACCGTCAGTCGTCAGAAGCGTATCTAGGTCAGTTGCCGTGAAGGTGTGTTTTGGTGGGATGTATGCCGACGTGACAGTCAGCGCCGTTCCACGTGCAAGGTGAATTGTTGCATGCACTTGTTCAATGCGACCAATAACGGGCATACCGGTCTCGACTGGCAGGTCCTCCCTCACTTGTATTGATACACCACCTCCTTTGCAGTTACGAGCTATTTCGTGATGTTGGTAGCCAGCAACGCTAAAGCAAGCCGCCTCTTCAGGCGTCATCCTTGTCTCGCTCAACAGACAAAAGGCGATCCGCTCATCAACAAGGGTTTTGTGGAGTGCTAATCTCTTTCCTTGAGATAGCCCGGCGCAGTTCCACTGCATCCCGCGCAAAGACGGGCCGGGATTCTCTTCCACATCACCGGACAGCAGCATCTTAGTGCGGATGATACTGCTGATGGCACACTGGCACGTGCCCAGGGACCGACAAATGAAAGACGGTGTCCCAGCAAGACGCTGCTGATCCCTGTGCTGTATGATGCCGTAGCCGGAGCACAGCAGTGTTCCCCATGAAGGGAACGCTGCTGGCTCTTGGCTTCCCCAGATGATACGGGGTACTGGACCCTGGCACCACGTTGAGGTGGCCGGCATCTCTAGGGGTACTATTACTAGTTAACATAGTTATGACAGTTTAATAATATGATTCATTTTCATACCCTATTTGCCCATTACTTTGAAAAAATATGCCACTTTCATAACAAAATGTTATACGTAAAATTCTTAATAATTTCTGTAGTTTATGCATTTTAATTAAATGCTTTTCAAATATATCATATTTTTCCAAATATAGGTAACTCTCTGTTAATGGTAAATTTTGTGAAATGGAGCAAAAATTCTTAAAATAGAAGTCCCACAAAATCCGCAGCAATCATAGAAAAAATTAATTTACAAGGAAACTTGAATTTTTGCAAGCATTATTTTCTCATTTACAATTCTTTCCCTTTGAGCACCCATCGTGAGTGGCATGACTGGTGCAATTTACAACTTTGGCTTTACTATTCCCGTCTTTCTTTTCTTCTTTTTTGTCTGTTGCTTCTTTTTCCTTAGTTGAATCTTCTTCTGTTCTCTTTCTTTGTTGCTGTGCATGATAAAAACTGATTGCTGTTCCTGCTTCTTTTTTTGTTGCTAATTCCTCAAGGGTACTGGTTGTCATCTCTTTAGAGGCTCTATACTTTAAAGGTTGCTTGTTCATCTTTGTGATAAACTCATCTGTGAATTTTTCAGGGGTTTGACCGTAGGTCTTGGTTACATATTTTACTAACTCGCTGTCTTTCGTGCCATCGCTGACGTCTTTGATGTTACTGAACGCTGTATCGGCGTTTCGGATTGCTGCTATCACACTGTCGTCTGCTGCCAGCGAGCTTGGAATGATGTCGGCTAGTTTGGGCAGGTCCTTGGTTGTATGTAGTTCCGCCAAGCAGATCGTGTTCAGAAAAACTTTTGTTGTGTCTTTTTTGTCGTCTTCACTTGCAAGCTTTTCTGCGCAACCCTTTTGGCGGTCATCGCTGTCGAAGATGCTGGTCTCGGGTGGTTGCGGTTCCTTCTGCGCAGCCAGTTTAAACGCAGTACCGGCACCTATGTTTCCGGTGCATGACGTTATGCTGTTCGTCGCCGAATCGGCTCTGGCGCAGTTGTTGCCAGCTGCTGTTACGCTGACGGATGCCTTTTTTAGCAGCGTGTGCAGCTCGGAGGCTTTCGTCAGCTTTAGTTTCTTTAGGGCGGTGGTCCCGAACGCTTTTGGCTGCGGCTGCTTGCCGTCGACTTTTTTCGCATCGTCGTCACAAGCACTTTGTCCTTCTTGTGTAGCGCCGCTCGTTATCGTGTAGCCGGTGTTCGCTGGAGCTGTGAAAGGGTTGCTGTTTGCTGCGTAAGTTGTGCAGCCATTTTATACGCTGTTTGCAAAGCCTCCGCTCGCTGTGCGAACGCCTGCGCCGCCTGTCTGAGCTTAGCGGCTTTTTCTTTTCCTTTTTTCTCTGATTCGGAGGCGAGTGCCGTCGCTGATGCAGAAAGTGCTGCTAGTAAGACGCTTCTTTCGTGTTTTATTTCTGTTTGTGCCTCTAAGTTCCAAATTAGTGCCTGCTTCACGATTTGCCGATAAGCACTTTCCGCCTAAACTGCTCTTTCTTCGTAGGTATGTGCCACTTCTGCGGTGAATACCACCTCCTGGCATGCTGTATGAAGTTTGTCTTGGGCTGCGTCCCCCGTTGTTGAGCCGCCGAAATCTGCTGTTGCCATTATGACAAAGACGAGGGAAATGCCGATCCACCGCATTGCGCTTACTTACGTGTGCTTTGCTTTGTTTAGGGATCTTTGTTTGTAAATGGCTAGGTCGATTTTAAGTTGCTACTTATGTTGGTTTTTTAACTATAGCATTTCTCGGCTGACCACTATGGTCTTTGTGCATCGGCTGCGCTTCTTTGCCGCAGACAGCCTCTAAACCGTTATGTCGTGTTCGGATTTTCGGTTTGCTGTTGTTCGTCGGCACTGACTACGCCTTAGTTTTCGCTACAGCTAGCTACAACCTATCATGCATATAGGTCTATGTTTGAAATATATTATTTTTTATGTAACTAAAAGGTTAATTTCAAAAATCCTCCATTTCAACTCCTTTTTGGAATTCAACCACTTCTTATCCCAAATAAATATTATTTATTCTATTAATCAGTATTGTCACATGACCTTAGTTTCTAACATAGGGTCCCTCCATCAAGAAAAAGAACACCGTCTCTATTATCATTTTTGCAGTATTATATCTTCATTTTTGAGTACTATAGGGTCAGAACGAGCTACTACTTCTCATAATGACGCATCATTTCCTTTTGTGGTCCGCTGCGTTGTCGCATATTCTTTCATTACATACTGTTATTTTCGTTCCATTTTTTACTTTTATTTCTACTTCTTTCACTTAAGATAAGGTGGAGAGTCCTTTTTTTTTCTGTACACTGCATTCTGGTTTATACATGATGCCCCTTCATTGCCTTCTTGTGTATGATAATGACTATTATCATATCTGTGTCTTAAGCTGCGTACATTCGATCTCCTTTTTCCTCTCTATGTTTCTGCTTCCCTTTAATAATAATATTACTCGTGCCCTCACACACTCTCATACCAACTTACTTACTCTCATTTCGTCCTTGTCATTTCTGTAAGTGCTTGTGTTTTGTTCATCAATTCAGTCTTCACCACGACTCTTAGAATAATATTATTATAAACACACTCACAACACATTCTTATTATTATTGTTATTATTACCATCATCATAAAACAATATTAATAAAATAAACAAATAAACCAAATGAGAATATCAATAATTTTTCATACCCTATCACTCTACTGCTTTACACTGGTAAGTTGCTTTCATATAAATTTTGCTAAATTTTTACGTTTTCAAAATATTTGAATGCTTGAACAGTTTACAAATTTTAATCAAAAAGAGTTATGATATATCAAATGATATCAAATCTTATCAAATTCTCTCACAATATAAAGTTTCATAATTTTCATAAAATTGAGCATAATCTTTTAGAAATTTAATAATGCGAGGGAGAATGCAAGCAAAAGATGCACCTTCTTAATGACAAATGAATTGCTTCCTGTGGTGTTTGTTTTCCCATCTGTCCCTGTTGTTGTGGTTACTTTAGCTTCGCACTTTCCCCCCTTGAATACGCACCCATCTTCCTCTTTGCACTCTTTTTGTGTTTTGTCCTTGCATTTTTCTTCTGATTCTTTGGAAGCAACTGGTGCACCGGCTGGTTGTTTCTTTGATGTTTCAATTTCTTTTTTGTTCCGCTGGCCAGCGCTATGGCTAGTCGCTGCGTTGCGTTCGCTAGCTGTAGATAGTGCAGTTAGTGCTTTGTCTTCGCTTTTGTCATTCAGTTTGACGGTTATCTGTCGTGAGTCGAGTGGGGTATCGAAAATCTCTTTGAATTTTCCGTCGTCTGCACCATATGCTGATTCTATAAAATCGTTTAAATTCTTCGCTTCGACTGAGTCCAACGGCTTACTTACTGCTTGGTATGCAGGTAGGCAGTTTCTTAGTATATTTGTTACTAGTTTGTCGCCTTTCAGTGCTTTGCCATTTAAGGGTGGCACCTTGCCCCCGTCTGTTTGTATAATTTTGAGCGCTTCGCATACTGCATAGCGGAGTTTGATGTCATCCGTTGCGCCGGGCTCGGCCGCCGCTGCCGCGTCTTTGCAGCCTTGGTCAGGGTCATGATCTTTGTAGACCGCTTGTGCTGTCCCTCCGTATATGTAGTCTGGGGCGTTACGTGCATAGGTTACTGTTTCACTGTTTGATACGGTGCAGGTGTTTAGGACACTCGAGAACGTCGGTGTTTTTGCTACTGCGGATCCTGTGCATGTACTGAACCCGCCAATGGTTATTTTGTCTTTGAATATTTTTGTGGTGAGCTCGGTGTCCGGTGTTATTTTAATCTCAGTTAACTTCGCAGTGTTGATGGCCGTGTGAGTGTTGCTGAATTTGGCCCAGCTGTCAATTGCTGCGCAGCCGCCGCTGGCGATTGTCTCCCGTGTTAACTCTAGGTGGATATTGCCCCCGCTGCTTGCTCGGCTGTAGCCGCTGCCGTCTACGGTTGGCTTTGTTTTGAGTAGTTTCTGTGCGTACTTGAGTTTGCCTACATGTTCGTCGATCAGCTCCATTGCTGTGGTGGCTGTGTCGTCGGCTTTGTCGGCCTGCTGTTGTACTGACTCCGCTTTTTCCTCAAGCTTGGCAGCTAAAGCGGAGTAAAGGCAACGCTGTTCTGTGCTGCTTGCTAAGTCCGCTGCCAGCCTGTACTTTTTCTGTATCTTCAGTAGTCCCTGTCTCTGTGTTCGCCGCCTGGTGATTCCTGCCGCGAGTTCTTTTCGCAGCTCAGACAAATAAAACTCTTCCTTGCAGACGTCTGTTATCTGTGCTGGGCCGGTGTCAGCATCGGTTATGGCCGCTGTTGATGCTGGCTTTGTTGCATACACTAGCGTTAGTAGTGCTGCAACGGCGGCCAACAGACTTTTGCTGGTGATAGAGACTTTTCTGCCGGTCATCGGTTAAGCTTCACCTGGATGGTAAATGAATTAATAAATGAACTATGGATTTAGTCCAAGTGTCGATGTTTTCTCCGCATTTTCCGTAAAAAAAAAACAGATTTCCACTGTGAACCAAAATGTAGGGCAGACATCCAACGCTTTTTCGGAGGCACCTGATATGTTCGTGGAGCCACTTTTTCAGGTCTTGTTTGCTGGCTGAGTGTGTCGCTTCCTGGGTACTGCATCTTGGATATTTGACTCAATCTATTGTCGGGAAAACTGACCTCTACCTGCCCTGTGCATCTTTGCCTTTTTCTTGTCAGTTTAAATTTTAGTTTCGTTTGTTGTCGTTGTATGTTGTATGTTTTTTGTCTAACTTTACTAGCTACTGCCATTGCTTTTCTTCTAAAGAAGAAATTTTCGATAGAAAATTTTGTTAATCTTTGATCGTCAGTTTTTAAAATTCTTCTCTGATTCTGTTTAACCTTCCCTTTTCGGTCACCCATTTCATTTCTCAAGGATTCAGTCTTGACAATTTGATAGCTACGTTGAGGGTGCCTCCACGGTCGAGACTTCTGTTAGAAACACGCAGTTTAATAGCAATTTTGCTAATTTCCATTGCAATGTGTGTCACTCAGCATCTATATCTATTGCTTCTATTGCTGATTAAGTCTAATTCTTTTCTGCTATAAAACCTGATTCTTATATATAAACTTGGTTATTCAAATATTATGGTTGCTACTGTAGTCTATTTGTCCTTAAATTTGGCTTGTTACTTGCCAATTCATTTACAATGTAACGTCTGCGCATAGTCCCCGGCGGTTCGTCCAGGCTAGGATTCCTTCGAACAACGACTGTTTCGAGGCTGATTGTGCAAGTTGTATTATGGTCAATTTTACAACTACCTTGGCTTCTTCGAAACCTTTATTCTAGTTATTAAATGGGTTCAGTTTGAACTTAATATTTAGCGAACAAACATTTTATGCAGGTTAATCTTTGGACCTGTACCAGCATGGAAGTAGTGTAGTTTTTATACCAACTATATCTACTTCACAACCCTTTCCAGAAGATTCATACATGTGCTAATTTAATCATTTTCCGCGTCTTTATTCTACTTTTTTGTTTTTCAATGGTAATCGATTAGAATTACTGGTTTCAACATTCTTCTTTCCGATAGAATTATATTGTTTTCCACAACTTTTATTGTGTACTAGTATATCTGATGAAAACATTTCTTCAAATTTACCTGACACTTACCTATTCTCTTTCTCCTTCTCCATTTATTGAATTTTCTTCACAACCGTACATTAGGATCTGACATCAGCTTAAATTTCCATTCAACACAATTTTTGCAGCAACATCTATCCACTTCTGTGTGAAATGTTGGCCATCATAGGTTCATCCTCATGTATTATCTTCTTAGTTCTGGACTCTCATGTCTACTGTCTTTTTATTTAGTTTTTTCTTTCCTTGACTTCCGTTTTCTTTCACACACCTTGGGATAACATCACCGCTCCATATGGCATGTATACATTCCACTCTGTCACTCCTTAATCTCATTGTGTATGATGATGCTCATCATCATTTTTGTGCATGTAACTGTACATATTCTATCTCCTTCATCATATCCCTCTTTGTATTTCGGCGTTTCACCTAATAATATTACACTTTCTTCCTCACTGTATTACCACCTTACTGCCATTACACCCTTGTACATTGTTTCAAGTGCATCTTATAGAGGGTCATTTAGCCTACACCACCCCTATTACTATAATATTCGTATATACACACTCACAACACTCTCCTATTATTATTATTATTATTATTATTATTATTATTATTATTATTATTATTATTATTATTATTATTATTATTATTATTATTATTATTATTATTATTATTATTATTATTATTATTATTATTATTATTATTATTATTATTATTATTATTATTATTATTATTATTATTATTATTATTATTATTATTATTATTATTATTATTATTATTATTATTATTATTATTATTATTATTATTACTGATCTTACTATATTATTAGTATATACACAATAAAAATACTCTCCCATTATTATTATTATCAGCCCAATGACTATTACTATATTAACTCTAACTAAAATACATAAACTTAACAAAATTAGAATAACATTCATTTAATTATGCTCTATAACCATTGTTATATCCACCTATGGGCTAAAGTCATACAACCATTTTAGATTCTCAAATATTTTAAAGGATATACAAAAATATTAAAATATATCAAATTTCAGCAAGTTTCATAAACTTGAGCAATAATAATTAAAATTTTAGAATGCAAAAATAATACGAATCTACAAAAGCAGCGGCCATCAGAGCCAATTTCTGATTGGAGAGAAAACTGGAATCCATGCATGCCGGTTTTACTTTGCCTTGTCTTTCAATGAAATCAATCCAGCCACAGACGGCATTTTACATGGCTTTTTTCTCCAGGCGCGTTTTTGCAACTCTCCTAGCCCTTATACTTTCTACAGTTTACAGTTGTTCCTGCATCTCTATCTGTTCCTTAGCTGTTCTGCTCTCCACCATCTTTAACTTCGCACTTTCGTTTGCTCTCATCCTCACCTTTCCATTTGCATTTACCTGTATTTTCGCATTTATTTTTACTTTTCTTTGTGGGTCGCAGGTTGATTGTGCTATTGCTTGGTTTTTGGTTTTTTGTTCTTCCGCTTGCTGTTGCAGTTCGGACCGTCGCTGCGGCGTTTCTATTGTTCTTGTTAGGTGGTCTACGTCCGTAGCAAGCTTCTTTTTTACTGCTAGTTGCTGAGCTAGCCTCTTCCTAGTTTGGACCGCCTGTTCGTGTTTGTGTATTTTTTTCGCCGTGGCATCTAGTTGAGCTATCCAGGTTATTGCTTTCTTGGGGTCTGCTGCGTTGTTGTGTATGCCCTTGTATGTGACACACATCCCGTTGGCTGCGGCTCCGCTGCAGTCTGTAGTTAGGAAAGTTCCGAGGTGCGTTGCTTGTGTTGTGTGACGGAGTAATCCTGTGATTTCCGCGATCCTTCTTTGCAGCTCTGATGCTGTTAGCGTCGTTTCAGCCTTCATATTGCACAGCTTCCTTAATTGTGCTAACGTGGCTGGCAATGGGTTATTGTTGGTGCCCGGATCCCAGTTGTTGGTCAGATCTACAGAAGCTGCACAGGCTTTTGCTTCGTCGCCGGCGTGTGTGTTGTCTTTGGCACATACGCAGACGAATGCGGCGAACGCCGTTTCTGCCTTGCTCGCTTGCGTGTTAGTTCCGCAGTTTGCTTCCCTGGTTGCGCCCGCGGTGTCGCCGAACGTTTTATAATTATCGAAAGTGTCAGCAGGCTCCGTTTGGGTTCCGTAAATTGCTGTGTTTAGTTCTTTGTGCAGGTCTTCTTCTGTTAGGATATCGGCTGTCGGATGGTCCTCCTCCTCTTGCTTCGCCTCCGTGTAGGGTTCTTCCGCCAGTTTAGCTACGTTCTGCCGGACGGCATGTTTTTGTTCATCGTTTAACTTGTCTAGCTTAAAGTGTTTTAGTTTTTCCGTGATCTTTCCTTTGTCCAACAGAGGGTCGGCGGCTTTCTTCCAGTCTGCCCAGCGCTTATCCCAATTCGTATTCGGGGGTAGCGCTTGTTTGGTTGTGTCTCGTGGCTTAGTCGGGTCTGTTGCGTCCCTGAAGTGTTGCAGCCATGTGTCTTCCGCGAGCGTCATGTTTAACGATAGCAACTCATCCAAGTCTGAAGTTCCTCCTGGTGCCTGGTCTAGAAGCTTTGATCTTTCGCCACCGAGCTCTATTATAGCGCACAAAGCCCTTCGTTCTGGCTGGTTGCTGTCTTCCGCTACAGCTGCTAAGGCTGTAAGGGCTCCATTTAAAAGCGGCAGCGTCGCTAAGAGAGTTAAGATCCTTCCTTTGGCTGCCGCCATGAAAGAGCTTCTTTGGTCCTTACCGTTAAAATGTGGTTCTCAAATAAAAGTATGTCCTTGCAGTCTGTATGCCGGTTTGGGTATACATTTTGGGCCAAGCACCGGACTTAGTAATAAGTTTGTAAATAAAACACAGATCCCTTAATTCTCTGTCCCATTTTTGCTTTTTTACTTAGATTTTCCTGCCAAAAATAATAACGAGTGTTATTTTTAAATGAATCATTTGATGTGTCGCGTTATAATACCAGTGAAAGTGGAAAGTAACAAACTTCTAAATAAAATAAAGCTAGAAATATTTTTTCATGTCTGAGTGGACGTACAAAAGTTTTGTATGAGTGCTGTTTGCCAGTCAGTTATTGTTGCTTAAAAATCACTCAGTCAAGTAAAAGAATTATCTACTTAAAGATATAATTTATAGAAGTCTAATCTCTGTCAAAAATTTTTATATTTATTATTGTATTTTGTGCTTATATTAGAGGTTAACTTCTGTTGTGTGTGTACTTATTAAATAACAATATTAAGCCAGCGTTTCTACCATACTCACAGCTTCAACTTATTTTTGTCCTTATCATGTAAATATCTGTCTCTTTCGTCTCACGTTGTTCATTTTCAGTCCCAAATGCACTTTTCGCTGTGAAGTGTTTGATACGCTCTATCAATACCGTATTAGTGTGTATACGTCTGTGAATTGCTCGCTCTTTAAATGGGTTCAACAGTTTTTTATTGATTTAGTGAGAGTGAGGCGGATTGTCATTTGAATCTTTCTGTACTAAAAAAATTCTTCTTTGCGCGTCCATCCGCGGTTTCTTATCATTTAGTTACTTCTTTTACCTGTTCTTTCGACAGCGGCTTTTGTACCTATTACTGCTGTGAATTCCGAAGTATTTCTATTTATATCGATTAGTAGACTTCTTGTCTCATTGTTCTTAACCATTTCCCCGTATGATGATATCGTCCTATAGACTTTTACTAAACAGTGCATCAAATCCTTCTAACACTTTTTGTTTTCTTTTCTAACATTTTTTATCCTTTTCTCTTCTCCATTCTTTGTTACTCAATTACTTACTTACATTGCGCTCTGTAACTGATATAGATGCTTGCACTTAGCCCGTCCATCTGTCTTCAGCACCATAGTTCCCATAATATTAGTATATACACACTCACAATACTATCTTGTAGTTATCGTTATTAAAGCCTAACAAACATCCATAAAACACAAAAAATAAACAAAATAATCCAATGAGAATAGTATTCATTCTTCATTCCTTATATTTCTTTACCTTCACACACCTGGGACACTGTCATACACATTTTACTAAAATTTTCATAATTTTCAAGTTTCGAAAATTCTCACTAATTTTCACATTTTCATCAAAAAGTGTTAAAATATATCTAATTCCCTCAAAAAAAACTAATTTAATATATTTATTAAAATTTAGCAAAAAATCCTTTACCAATAATTTTTAAAAGTTTTATGCTAGAATCAAAAATACAAGCAAAAGAGGGGCCTTGTTGATGACAAAAGAATTGCTTCCTGTGGTGTTTGTGGGTCCGGTTTTACTATCTTTCTCTCTTGCCTGGGCTGCTTGTTTTGCCGCTTCTTTATCCAATTTGCACTTCTTTTTTCCACCTTCTTCGTCAACCAACTTGCAGGGGTTTTCACATTATCTACTCCTTTGGTCGCGCAAGTTTCATCTGTTTCACTAATCTTTGTGGTTGCTGAACTTTCTTTATTTGCTTTGCTTTCTTCCTGCAGCTCCTTAATTATCTTTATGTTCCGCGCCGTTAAGGCTCTCATAATACGTTAGAGTAAGTTGCAGCTCAGTGATGTCGTTCATCTGTCCTAGCATGCGGTTGCTTTGTCCGTCTGCCGTTTGCTTTGTTACCTGCTCGTTTAGCACCTTGCCCCAGAAATCTGTTTCGAATTTCGTTCCTCTTTTTTATTTGTCTTTTACCAACTTTTCTGTGTGGTCGTCGTGTTCGGCTTTGGATTGAAGCAGTAAACTCACTGCTTTTTGAGTTCTGCTACCTAAATTACCATGAATTCACTTGGCTTAGCGTAGCTTGATGCTGTTGTTGGGGTTAACTGCTGTTATTGCATTGGCGGCTACCTTGAGATAAGCTGCAGTGAAAGGCTCGTGGCTCTTGCTGTTGTTTCCGTTTTTAGGTATGCCGGCTCCCAGAGATCCATCTTCTGTCCCCAGTGCTATGCTGCAGTTTAGGTTGGACGCCGCAGCTATCGCATCTCTCCCGTCAGCTGTTTGAGTCGGTATGTCTTTGTACGTTGCTGCCGTGATTGTCGTCACCGCTTCCGGAACGGCGCTGCTATTTCCAGGTTTGTGGACGCAGCCTTTTAGGCCTGTGATACCTTCAACTGCTGTTTGATGGTTTGAACCTGTTGAGAGGCAGCAATGTTGCGGCACGCCGGATTTGGCTGCGTTTGCGAAGATTGACAGAAATTCGGCTAAGCGTTCTTGCAGGTGAGCTGCGCGCTGTGTTGCTTTGATTGCTGCTTTTGCTGTACCTGGAAGTGCTGTTAAGACGCCTCCTATTTCCCTTTCAAGGGCCGCTTCAAGAGCGGCCCATGGGCGCGTGTCTTGTTTGTTGGGCAGCTTGGCTAGATA
>NT_165288.1:4510202-4536780 GCF_000002445.2 Trypanosoma brucei brucei TREU927 | reverse complement strand
TACTCCCTTACATTTTTGTATTGTTTCCTTTGCTGCTGTGCGAATTACTTTTGTCACTGCCTCATTCATAGCATCCACGTTCTTTCCAGACTTCCTTAATTTTTTCACCATTATTACACCACACACTTTTCTAAACTCCAACTAGTTTGCTATACTCCAAGCATACAACACCCTTATTGGCTTTGTAATGGCGATCACTTCTACACCAATGCCAATACATATCTCAAACGTTTTCCATTAGTTGTCACTCTCTGGGATGAGGCTTGCCTTCCATCTTGTGACTTCGCAGTCTCTGTACGTTATAACATCATGAGATGATCTGGTTTCTGTGAGAGGCATATTTTTCCTCGTAGTGCCATCATTTGCAATTTTGATATCTTTTCGTAGACACTAGTCCACAAAACTTCTCTTACAGTATCATTTGAGCATAACGGATCCCGTAAATCATGATGAGTTTTTGTATCAGATCTTATTAATATTGGTAAAGTCGATCTCTCAAGACACTCAAGCGTAGGTAGTGACATTTTTCTTCCGTTGGAAGTAAAATGATTTTATAGTTAACATTAAATCAGCTAAAAACATCAGTGTTACCGAGACTCTTTCCGGCAGACCCTCCAGCTTTGGACCCAGTTCCACTCCCATCCCATATTTGACTAGAATTGATACCATACCACCATGTAGAGAACGTGACATCCACATATGTTGGTATCCGCTGCTTTTAATATGCAGTACTCTTCTGCTGCCAAGTGTGTCTCCCGCAATAAACAGAAGACTACCATATCCTCGTGGAGCTTCTTCTCTAAGGCAAGTCGTTTTTCTGAGGTACCTCCACAGTGTTATATTGGGTTCCATGTATCTGGGGAGCAGGATTACACTCAACATCTCTGCTAAGTAGTAGTGGAAGCCTATTTATCCCAATCGAGGCACGTTTGCACGTGCAGGGAAGAATTCGTAAAACCTCATTTACCACAGAGTGCCGATGTTGCTTCTTGCTTCTTCTCTGGTGGCTGAAAACCTGTTTCCAGCCTCAACCCTTTTGGATCGTGTATAATGCGGGCTATTGAATTCCTTCTGGACGAAATACTAGACACTGACATTACGATGATGTGGCCAGCGTCACCAGGGAAATTTCTTATTTTTCATTATACTAAGCAAATATCCTTTGGATCCTAGAATTCGACTAAACTCATAAAAGTAGCAGCCATAACAGCCAATTTTTTATTGACGAGAAAACTGGAATATTTTCACTCTGTTCCTTACTGTTGAAAATCCAGATATTTGCAATCTTTCTCCACTTTTACTTTGCATTTTACTCTAGCGACTGTTCCCACAGCTCCCTCTGTTCCTTAGCTTTTCTGCCCTTCCCCTCTTTAGATTTGCATTCCCCTTTGGTCTCATCCTCTCCTTTTCATTTGCATTTACCTGTATTTTCGCATTTAGTTTTACTTTTTTTGTGTTCGTCGCAGATTGATTGTGCTCTTGCTTGGTTTTTGTTTTTTTGTTCTTCCGCTTGCTGTTGCAGTCCGGGGCGTCGCTGCGGTGTTTCTATTGTTCTTGTTAGGTAGTCTACGTCCGTAGCAAGCTGCTTTTTTACTGCTAGTAGCTGAGCTAGCCTATTCCTAGCTTAGACCGCCTGTTCGTGTTTGTGTATTTTTTTCGCCGTGGCATCTAGTTCAGCTAGCCAGTTTATTGCCTTCTTAGGGTCCGCAGCGTGGCCGTGGATGCCCTTGTATGTGACACACACTCCTCTGGCTGCGGCGCCGCTGCAGGCTGTAGTCAGGAAAGTGCCGAGGTGCGTTGCTTGGGTTGTGTAGCGGAGTAATCCAGTTACATCTGCGATCCTTCTTTGAAGATCTGCTACTGTTAGCTGTGTTTCAGCCTTTATATTGCATAGCTTTCTTAATTCTGCTAACGTTGCGGGTGATGGGTTATTGTTGGTGCCCGGATTCCAGGTGCTGCTCAGAGTTACAGAACCTGCACAGGCTTTTCCCTCGTTTCCACCGTTGGTGTTGTCTTTGGCGCATACGCAGACGAATGCTGCGAATGCCGTGTTGGTTTTGCCTGCTACGCTGGCACTGCCGCAGTTCGCTTGTCTGTCACTGGCAGGGCTGTCGCCAAACGTTTTACAATTGCTGAAATCGTCAGCAGGTTCTGTTTCTTCACCGTAAATTGCTTTGTTTAGCTCTTTGTGTAGGTCGTCTTCTGTTAGGAAGTCGCCTGCTGGATGTTCTTGTTCTGCTTGCTTGGCCTCCCTGGACGCTTCTTCCGCTAGTTTGAATATGTGGAGTCGGACGGCATGTTTTTGTTTATCATTTAACTTGTCTAGTAAAGTGTTTAAGTTTTTCCGTGATTTCGCCTTTTTCCAACAGAGGGTTAGCGGCTTTTTGCCAGTCCGGCCAGCGTTCATTCCAATTCGTATTCGGGGGTAGCGCTTGTTTGGTTGTGTCTCGTGGCTTAGTCGGGTCGGTTGCGTCCCTGAAGTGTTGCAGCCTTGTGTCTTCCGCGAGCTTCATGTTGATTGATAGCAACTCATCCAAGTCTGAAGTTCCTCCTGGTGCCTAGTCTAGAAGTTTTGATCTTTCGCCACCGAGCTCTATTATAGAGCACAAAGCCTGTCGTTCTGGCTGGTTGCTGTCTTCCGCTACATTTTCTAAGGCTTTGAGGGCGTCATTTAAAAGCGCCAGCGTTACTAAGAGCGTTACTAAGAGCGTTAAGATCCTGCTTTTCCTTACATCCATGAAAGAGCTTCTTTGGTCCTTACCGTTAAAATGTGGTTCTTAAATAAAAGTATGTCCTTGCAGTCTGTATGCCGGTTTGGGTATGCATTTTGGGCCAAGCAGCGGACTTAGTAATAAGTTTGAAAATCAAACACAGATCCCTTAATTCTCTATCCAATGTTTGCTTTTTTACTTAGGTTTTCCTGCCAAAAATAATAATGAGTGTTATTTTTAAATGAATCATTTGATGTGTCGCGTTATAATACCAGTGAAAGTGGAAAGTAACAAACTGCTAAAAAATACAAGGCTATAAATATTTCTTCATGTCTGAGGGGGCGTACAAAAGTTTTGTATGAGTGCCGTTTTCCAGTCAGCTATTGTTGCTTAAAAATCACTCAGTCAAGTAAAAGAATTATCTACTTAAAGATATAATTTATAGAAGTCTAATCTCCATCAAAAAATTTTATATTTATTATTGTATCTTTGTGCTTCTATTAGAGGTTAACTTCTGTTGTGTGTGTACTTATTCAATAACAATATTAAGCCAGCGTTTCTGCCATACTCACAGCTTCAACTTATCTTTGTTGTTATCATGTAAATGTCTGTCTCTTTCGTCTCTCATTGCTCATTTGCGGTCCCAAATACATTTTTCACTGTGAATGTGTTTGACAAGTTCCATCAATACCGTGTTAGTGTGTATACGTTTATGAATTGCTCGCTTTCTAAATGGGTTCAACAGTTTTTTATTGAGACAGTAAGAGAGAGGTTGATTGTCATTTGAAACGTTCTGTACTAAAAAAATTCTTCTTTGCGCGTCCATCCGCGGTTTCTTATCATTTAGTTACTTCTTTTACCTATTCTTTCGACAGCGGCTTTTGTACCTATTACTGCTGTGAATTCCGAAGTATTTCTATTTATATCGGTTAGTAGACTTCTTGTCTCATTGTTCTTAACCATTTCCCCGTATGATGATATCGTCCTATAGACTTTTACTAAACAGTGCATCAAATCCTTCTAACACTTTTTGTTTTCTTTTCTAACATTTTTATCCTTTTCTCTTCTCCATTCTTTGTTACTCAATTACTTACTTACATTGCGCTCTGTAACTGATATAGATGCTTGCACTTAGCCCGTCCATCTGTCTTCAGCACCATAGTTCCCATAATATTAGTATATACACACTCACAATACTATCTTGTAGTTATCGTTATTAAAGCCTAACAAACATCCATAAAACACAAAAAATAAACAAAATAATCCAATGAGAATAGTATTCATTCTTCATTCCTTATATTTCTTTACCTTCACACACCTGGGACACTGTCATACACATTTTACTAAAATTTTCATAATTTTCAAGTTTCGAAAATTCTCACTAATTTTCACATTTTCATCAAAAAGTGTTAAAATATATCTAATTCCCTCAAAAAAAACTAATTTAATATATTTATTAAAATTTAGCAAAAAATCCTTTACCAATAATTTTTAAAAGTTTTATGCTAGAATCAAAAATACAAGCAAAAGAGGGGCCTTGTTGATGACAAAAGAATTGCTTCCTGTGGTGTTTGTGGGTCCGGTTTTACTATCTTTCTCTCTTGCCTGGGCTGCTTGTTTTGCCGCTTCTTTATCCAATTTGCACTTCTTTTTTCCACCTTCTTCGTCAACCAACTTGCAGGGGTTTTCACATTATCTACTCCTTTGGTCGCGCAAGTTTCATCTGTTTCACTAATCTTTGTGGTTGCTGAACTTTCTTTATTTGCTTTGCTTTCTTCCTGCAGCTCCTTAATTATCTTTATGTTCCGCGCCGTTAAGGCTCTCATAATACGTTAGAGTAAGTTGCAGCTCAGTGATGTCGTTCATCTGTCCTAGCATGCGGTTGCTTTGTCCGTCTGCCGTTTGCTTTGTTACCTGCTCGTTTAGCACCTTGCCCCAGAAATCTGTTTCGAATTTCGTTCCTCTTTTTTATTTGTCTTTTACCAACTTTTCTGTGTGGTCGTCGTGTTCGGCTTTGGATTGAAGCAGTAAACTCACTGCTTTTTGAGTTCTGCTACCTAAATTACCATGAATTCACTTGGCTTAGCGTAGCTTGCTGCTGTTGTTGGGGTTAACTGCTGTTATTGCATTGGCGGCTACCTTGAGATAAGCTGCAGTGAAAGGCTCGTGGCTCTTGCTGTTGTTTCCGTTTTTAGGTATGCCGGCTCCCAGAGATCCATCTTCTGTCCCCAGTGCTATGCTGCAGTTTAGGTTGGACGCCGCAGCTATCGCATCTCTCCCGTCAGCTGTTTGAGTCGGTATGTCTTTGTACGTTGCTGCCGTGATTGTCGTCACCGCTTCCGGAACGGCGCTGCTATTTCCAGGTTTGTGGACGCAGCCTTTTAGGCCTGTGATACCTTCAACTGCTGTTTGATGGTTTGAACCTGTTGAGAGGCAGCAATGTTGCGGCACGCCGGATTTGGCTGCGTTTGCGAAGATTGACAGAAATTCGGCTAAGCGTTCTTGCAGGTGAGCTGCGCGCTGTGTTGCTTTGATTGCTGCTTTTGCTGTACCTGGAAGTGCTGTTAAGACGCCTCCTATTTCCCTTTCAAGGGCCGCTTCAAGAGCGGCCCATGGGCGCGTGTCTTGTTTGTTGGGCAGCTTGGCTAGATAAATTTCCGTTTGAAGTTTCAGCTTTATCATGGCGTCGGTGTCAAGTACAGCTGTTTTCAGTTTGAGTGTCGCTTTTTTGCTTATAGTGTCCAAGTCTTTGTTTGGGTAGTTGACAGAGAGGCTACAAGAGGTGTCTTTTAGACCTTGTCCTGCAGCCGTCTCCACTGTTATAGTCCAGATTGGTAGCATCGCCACTACAGTCGCTAGTAGTATCCATGATAGTGTCATATTTTTCCAGTGCTCCTTGCTGTGTTATTTCTGGAGTTGGAAAGTAAACAAGGAGCTGTGTTTGGCTTAGAAAAGGTGACTTATGCCTAAGTATGCAGTGGTTGACACATTCAGAGTGGACATGACTAGTGCGCCACCTCTTCTTATGTTAGTTGTTAGATGTTTGTTGTCTTCTCTGGCACCAGCTCAGTTTTTGCAGTTGCACTCTTTGTTTTTTAGGTCCATTACCTAGGTTTACGCATGCTGCTTCTGCCCTCACTTCGTGAAATTCGACCTATTATTGATTGGCTCCTTGCCGCAGGCTGTTTTGTGAGGTCGAGCTGGTTGCAAAATTCTAACCGACCTTTTGGGTTCCTATGTATCATACATTTTCTCTATTACTGGTTATCTTCAAGTGAAAATCAACGTTTCTTCATCGTCAGACACTTACCTCAGTGAAGCTAAACATTATTTCTCCAGAATATTAACATTTTAAGTGAATAAAATCATATATGCGGTGGCTTATATTCATTTCAACGTGAAATTTGAGGAATAATCAGTGATTCATTCTAATGTATCACTTTCCTTTTTCTGCGCTGTGTTGTTGCGTATCACCTAGTGACAAAATTTGGCTTGTAAACCAAACTTTGTCTTCCTTTCAATATTCCTTCCTTCATCTCCTTGTATTAAGAACCACTGTCATTAAGTTACTGTTCGAAACTGCTTGTATACAATCTCACTCCATCCCTCTTTATCTTTATGCTTTTGCTTTAATAATATCCTTAGCACATTTCTTTTCTTTTCCTCCATCACTTACTCTTATATCACCCTTACCATTATTTTTAATGCTTCTACTTTTCCCCAATTCGGTTTTCATCACAAACACTATTGCTATAATATTCGTATACACAAACTCACAACAGACTCAATGTTTTAAAGTAGATTAGAATAGGAAATATGATATTTATACACTTATACTGTTGTTTTACTATTAGTGTGGTTTAAGCGCTGCATCTCATCAAGATGATGAAAAACATAAACAAAGTGTCAGTGAATTATACTAAGAAACCAAGAGTGTTCGTTGTTGTAGTTAAAACTCATGCAACTCAAGGATAGTATAGGCTCATATTTACTGCGAAACTAAGCCATGTTGAAATTATTACAATTGCGATGGGAGGTTTATATAGCCATGTTAAAAGACCTAGATGGGTTATGGAGTTTTTGGAAAGACAGAATGCAAGTTATGAGGATATTGTAATAACTGTTGATAAGTGTGATGTTATAATATCCAACCGTGAAAAATATGGAAATGCTGTGAAGTATTTTATTCAAAATACTGCAGGGATGGAAGATAAGTTTAGTTAAGAAGATATAGTAAAAGAGAAGCATATTTCCCCTATTATATTCATGACAACATCAGAGTGTTATGTTTCTCAGTTGGATTTGCTTATGAACTCAGAACATAAGGAGCATGTGCAGAGATGTTTTTGGTTTTTTAATGTGGCTGACAGGAAAGAAGAGAATAAAGAGTTACCTCATTTACTGAAATCAACTCCAAGTGGAAAACCTTATCTTAGTGGTGGAAATATAATCGCAAGAGTTTGGGCATTTAAAAGGTTTGAATATGCATTTGGAGAGTTACTAAAGGGAAGTGGTGAATGGTAGTCAGAGCAGAGTATTTACAAACCGTTGCTAATATGTAGTGCTGTGTTGGAAGAAGCTGTTGGATAGAGATTTGTTTTGAGGAGAGGAATGATTGGATTAAATTATGAGGAGATATTTTTTACTATTCCCAATAGTTGGGTGACTGTAAAGGCTTCGTTTATTCATTTACCAGGACAGACTATTTCTTGAGAAGATAAAGTTAAATTGATTGTTAAAAATATTAGTTGGTATGAATACTTGGAAAGAAAACAATTTACGGTAACAATTTGGGGGAACTTAAAACATAAGCGTTTGGTAGCTGGAAATGGAATTTTTATTATGTAGTGTTTTGTGGTAATGCTTGTGTAGAAGTTAATTTTTAGAAACAAAGGAGTTGTAATACTTGAGTGTCAGCTTTACGGGTATGCAGTTCTCCAAGTGTAGCAAAAACATAAGACATTTTTTTTGATTTTCTCTCGAGCAACTGTCGGGACCATGCAGTCAGTCCACACGAGGGTAGGAGGAAATGCATTTACGCACACCACACCACGAGGGCATGGTAGTGTGGGCCTCAACGCTGTACCGGCGTTCCTACCCACTAAAACCCGCTGTTTTTCATAGAATTGATACCCACCGGTGGGCGACTGCATGTGCGCGTGTTTAGGGTAGCGTTCTCCATTTGGTGCCCGTTCGATTCCATACTCTCCTCCTTTGCGTCTGAACCATGTTTACCATATCCATCTTCCTCTCCGGACGGAGGTTAAGTCAGGGATTTTGGTTCCCCCACTTGAGCAGGGTGCTGAACCGTGGTGGAACACTAAGTAATGGTTCTCTCCCCACGGAGCGGTCGCTCCATATCCGGTGTTGCGGCCGCCGTTTGGATGGAACATTTGACTTCCCAGTTTATTTCTTTTCTGTTCCTGAACCCTAGCGCCACGTTGAGGCATATCCATCCTTAGCGTAGGCTAAACACTTTCCGCCCACGGGGATCGACCCTTTTACTATCTGCGACGAGCACTCTACTTAACCACCAGAGCAGGGCACAGAGGAAGTTCCAGAAAACTACAAATTGAAAAATCGTGAGCGAAAGAAACAAAACAGAATACAATTTTTTGAAGGAATCAGGAACAGCACCTCGTATACTGGCCAAACAAAGACTTTACGTTGTTACTAACAAGGAGTATACAGGAAAGTATTCAGCAACAGATATAGCAGATTAGAAGCCATACAACATGATTTTTCAAGCACAAGATATGTGTGATATTTTTGTAATAATTACAGAATCAAATCTGAGGAGGTATGTGGATGCAATATATATATATATATATAGAGAGAGAGAGAGAGAGAGAGTTCTATAGATTGGAATAAGTATGTAACATCTTTCTGTAAAAAAATTTAGGTCATGGTGGCCGTAGGTTTTTATGCCAACATAAACCTTTACTCAAGGTGAAAATATGAAAAACAAAATTATTTATAGTGATAATTTACATTTCCTAATGTGTGAGTCACTTGTCTCCGTTGATACAAAATTATTTACCTTAAATATCATTTGTTATGCTATGTGAAGTCGAAAACACATTTTTATTAAAAATGGTGTCAGGATGTTCATAAATACTATATTTTAAAAAACTCACCTAAGAAAATGTGAATAAAATCTCATATTGTATATGCCTGAATAAGTTTTTCTTTACTCCATAAAAAGGAACTAGCAGTATAGGATTCGGATACACAGAGTTTGCCACTGACACCTCTTGGAGAAGGAAAGCTAAGGATAACAAAAGACGGCAGCGGGGCCGCAACTGGGCACAAGGCCAGAAAAGGTAATCTGCAAGCCGACAAACAAGAACCTGAAAGTGGCATTACAAAAACTTCACAACCTTCAAGAATCAAAGGGGAGCCACTACCAAGAAGCACAACAACAGCACGCAACCCGCAGCAATAGGATATCCACGACATCAACGGGAAACGACAAAATGAAACCAGGAGATATAGCCAAATCGGCGGTTGCTTTAGCCATATCGATGGCAGCGCTCTTGCAGTCGTCGCTCAGACCGGCCTCCGCAACCGGCCCAGCAAAAGGTCTAAACAGGAAAAACTTTGGCATATTGTGCACCGCAGTTGTCTCTTCAGAAAACATTAAAGACCTACCACAGGCATGAAAAAAACGCAAAGAATGCAGCCGAAACCGCTGCTCACATATCTTTGATTCTAAGTGACTACTTGGCAATAAAAAAACTTGCCGTAACACCACCCGAACAACAGTCGAAACAACCACCGGACACCGACATAACGGAAAAGTGCCGTGGAAGCGGTCGCGCAGAATGTATAGCGGCATCCACTTACCTCAAGAGCTTGCCGTCTGCAGGCCAAACGGCACTCAAAAGAGCAGCCACAGACCCAACGCAGCTAAGCCGGAACTTAAACACAACTCTAAACAAGTTGCTAGCAACAAAGGCGAAGCTACTCGATGCGGGCAGCATTGCAGCCAAAAAAACAGAAAATAGCTACAGCCCTAAAAAAGGCAGTGTAAGGCGGTGAAGGGACAGACCCAGAACCGAAACTACTAGGCACAGGAAGCGACAGCCAGGCGCACTGCGGAACAAAAGCGACGGGCGGGACTTCAGCCAAACTTTCGATCGGCATTACTATAGCTTGTCTGTGTGCGTCAGGAAGCAAATCCGACAACGCTAACACCGCATGCTACAAGACCGCAACAACCGCGCAAGCAGACTGGAACGAAAACACAGCTATCACAGCCTGGGACGTCATAGCAAAGAACTGCAAAAGCGAAGCGGCACCACATCAAACAGCGACAGCGCAGGAACTCAGACACCTGACGAACAAGCTAAACAGCTTGATATACGAACCCAAAGGAAACGATGGCACAATCGGATATATAGGGCACCCGGACTCGAACGCCGGTGCAGGTAACTGCGACGGCGACGCCACAGGAGGAAAAGGCGACTGCGCAACATTAACAAGCGGCGCGAATACAATAGCATTCCCGACGTGGTTAGCAGAGCTCCAAAATGCAGCAGGAGCAGCTGAGAAATACGAAAAAGAAGCACAAGCTACAGTAGCTGCCGAAGCCAGAATAGAAACATTCAAAGAAACATTGGAATCGAATCTTCACCTAACAGCACTGTCAGCGGCAGTCGCGGACGGTACAGCAAAGTCACCGAAAAAAACGGGGGACACAAGTAAACTAAAACAACAAGAAGCCGAAAAAGAATGCAGTGCAGCAGGAGATGACCAAAATAAATGCAAAAACCTTGAGGGTAAGGGGTGCATATTTAAAGAGGATGGAAGGAATAGCCGAAAATGCACATTGGGCGAGAATGCAAAAAAGGAAGCAGGAAAAGAAGCAAAACAAGAAACAGGAGAGAAAGATGGCTGCAAATGGGAAAATAATACTTGCAAGGATTCCTGTTGTCTTGTAAATAATAAATTCGCTCTCATGGCTGCTGCCTTTGTGGTTTTTCTGTTTTAAAAGATTTTTATTCCCTCTTTTTAAAAAATTTCTTGCTACTCTGATATATTTTTACACCTTTAAGTTCTCTGGAATAGTGTGGTTTTGTAAAATTGTGACTCTGTAAGTTTTTTCCGGCAGCTAAAATTTTTCTCCTTTTTTGTTGATTTTTTTGAACTTTTAGGGTTGGGTTTTTAGAAAAAAAGGCTTAAGGGTTAGGATTTTTCAATATTTTAATCGATTTTCTATTTTTTTGTGTCTTTTGGCGAATTTTATAAAATCTCGCGCATTTTAAAAAATTCCTTACCTTCGTTTTTTTTCGGTTTTTGAGATTGTCTCTGCAGAGAGCAGAAGTTGCGGTCAAATATAAAAAAGAAACTAATTCTAGAGCGTGTTAGGGTTAGGGTTATTTCTCCCATTACTAATAAGTTTTTTTTTTACCAGTCGGGAAACGTCGCGACTTTAATTTTTTTATGTAATACAGCAGAACATTTTTGGTGCTCGCCCTAACCCTTATTTGACCACAGTTCTGCAGTGGTGCTTAGTTTTTTTAACTATTTAAAATTTTTGGATTTCTTTTTATTTAATTTCTTTTTTATTGTTTATTTACAATATATTTTTAATTTGTTTAGCAATACAACGTTTTTTGGTGCCCATCCTTATCCTTATTTAGCGGCCGGCCATCTTCACTTGAATTTTTCTCATATTCGTTTTTACTCACGCATCGTTACACAGCACCATAATTTTTCTTTTGTGAATTTCAGCTCTGCGCTTTGCGAGGTGCTTCTCTTCAATGACCGCACAGGAAGGTGCGACAGAGCTTCATAGACCAGGCTGCAATGACCACAAAACAAACACGACCTGCACAAACAAAGGTTGCAAATTGGAAGAAAAAGATGGAAAAGGGGAATGCAAACATAAACTAGGAGCAGAAAATGCAGCAGCAGGAGCAGAAGAGCAACTAGAGGGGGCAACGTACTCTAACTGTAAGCAACATGGTGATAAAACGAGTTGGGAAAATGACAAAGCAGATGACAAACAAAATTGTGCATTTGGAAAGGGTAAACATGGTGAAGATGTTACAGAAAAAAATCCGAAACGGTAGTATTCTTGTCAATAAGAAAAATTTCTCTGATTTTTTCTTATATTAGTTCTGTAGAGCTTTATTATTTTAAGGATTTTGCTCACTTTTTTTGAAAATTATGTAATTTTGTTTTTTCAGATAATTAGATAAATCTGAGAATGTTTGATAAAATTTGATAAAATCAAAACTTTTCGATTAAAAGTGAAAATTTGATGTAAGAGTGCACTATAAGTGTAAAGGTATAGAGTAATATAATGTGAAAAATTTGCGCTATTCTGATTTGGTTTATTTTTTTGACTTCAAGGATATTATTTAAGGTTGTTATAGTGATAATAATGATAATGAGAGAAGTGTGTTATGAGTGTTGGTTATTATTGCAAGGTATGTGAGGCAAATCCGTGATCAAAGTTGAAATTAAAGCAACAGAAGTGTTTGAATTGCGTTTGAATATCAATCGGTGTGCGAAAAGGAATGAAAGAGTTTTTTAGTGACAGATCTTGCGTGGAAAAGCCGTACTCGAGAAAAGAAAGAAGAGAAAATGGTGAATGAAATGACAGATTATGCACCAAAGCAGCACAAAAGGAAAAGATAGAGGAGGAATTTGTATAACACATTTCACTAAAAAAGGATAGACCCTACTGTAAAGATGAGAGTTTTGTCTGTAGTTTTTAATGTGATAGAGAAAAAAGATGATAATCATAAGCAGAAAGCTCATAATACAATGTTCATTTATAGAATATGAGTGAGTTTTATTTTCGGTCGGTTTTTCAGAGGATAAAGAAGTAATCTCTACACATAAGACGTGACGCCGGGATAGAAAATAACTAATGTAAAAGAGATAACAGAATTTAAAATTTATGGAAAATACCACCGCGATCGGAGAGCAGGCAAGCGTAACGGCAGGCCCAAGCTGCAAAGACTTAAAGCGACACCACGGAGGTGGCACTCCAGTACCGGCTCCATTTCTAACAAGCAGGTAATACTTCGGTAATGTTGCGTATACAGAGTCAGCGGTTTCGTTACTTTCTCTACGTTGTTCAACTCTTTGTAGCACAAGACAGGGAACAAATCAAACTGCACGAATGATTTCGCTCAATAAGATAGCAGCAGCGACGTTCATTGCTGTTTTAGCAACAAAGCACGCCGCTGGAAACGTTGATCCAACGGAGAACCATATCTATTTCAACCATTTGTGTGCTATAGGCGCAGCAGCCAATGCGGACATCGAGTTGCCGAAACGGGCGGTCGACGAGGACGATAGCTTGGCATCTTTGCAGGACCTCAATCTAACCTTCGCACCACCTTCATGGTTCACAAAACTAGCCCTGGGAAAAGAAACATCTGACTGGGCAGAAGTGGCCAAAAACTATTCACTAACTCCAGGGGAAATAGACGACAGCTGGAAGACACACTGGACAGCATGGATTTCGGCACACAAACGGCTTACCTCTACAGACAACATTATACCAGAATTAAAAGGCGTGAGGCAAGGAAAACTAACCGCAGAGCAAGCTGACCAGGCTTGGCTACTCGTAACCACAGCACTGGCCGAAGCGGTGGAGCTGCGAGCTCAGATAACAGCTGATCAGGAAACAGCAAACACACAGAATAAACAAAGCGTGAAAGCGATCTTAATTCAAAAATTTTACGGAGCCAAAGCCACTGATAACACCTTTGATGAAACCAAAGCGTTAAATGGTGCAACCAACTCGCGAACCACAGACTGTGAGGGCCAAAAGGCCACGAGCGCAGCCGCGGTAATGTTCTGTATATGTGTCAAGGACAGCAGAGCCAACCTAGCCACACCTTGCTTCCGAAAGCAGACTATGACCAACGCCTGGACAGACGCTTCAGCCCCGGACTGGAAACGGGAGTTTGGCGAAGTTTTTGGCCACTGTCTTCACCGCAAGGTATTCCAAGCAACCTCGGCAGCGGTGAGTCAGCTAGCACACAACATACGTAACGCTATTAAGGTCATAAACAGCCATGGCTACTATGGCGTGATCCACGGCAGCGACCGTGATGGTCAAAATAGCAGTGGCGCATGTGGAAAATTCACCAGATACGGTACATGCGGCCAGCAACTACGCAGACAAGATCCATGGGCTGGACGATCTAGGAGACCTAGCGAACTGTATCAGCAAGAGTAGTCCATCGCAAGGCACAATGCGCTTGAAGCAAGCATGAAGGCGCTGAAGAAGCGAGCGCACCCTGTTCCACGTGCGGCCCTAACAGTCCAAGCAGCGCAGAATCCGACAACAGAAGGGATTCAGGGTCCACCGATTCAAGTGATCAGAGCTCAGAAGCCAAAGTATAATGAAAAAAGCTTAACAAAGGAAAAAAATGTGAAAACCTTGCATATGGGATAAGGAATAAAATGATGAAAAAAAAGGTGCATGCTAAGTGAAAAAGACAAACAAAAAGCAGCAGAGTAAGCAAATAAAGAAACAGGCTGGAAAGATGGGAAATCTGACTGCAGAAAAAATTACCACACAACCGGAATGTGAGGCAGTAAACAAGGATGCCAAAAAGCATTGTGTATGGAGTGTGGGAAAGATAAAGAGGATGAAAAAGCAAAAAAAATTAAATGCTTTGACTCCAGTTATCTTGTAAATAAAAAATTCGCTCTGATTACTGCTTCCCTTATAAAACCAGTATAATTTCAGTATTTTATCACTTTATGGATTTTTTCTCAATTTATGAAGTTATATGAAATTTTCGTGCTTGATAGACTTCGGTAAAATTTATAAAATTTAATATATTTTAACACTTTTGTAAATTCTTTGCAAAATGTGGATAACCAAAAACTGTAAAATCTAAAATTACAGTAAAATATATATCATAGTGTCTATCGATATCAAGTAGTAAGGAGATATAGTATGAAAAATAAGTTAAATTATAATTTTATTTATTTTGTCTATTCTATGGATATTAATTAGAATTATTACAGTATTATCAATAATAAATAATAAATAATAATAGTAATAATAGGAGTGTGTTGTAAGTGTGTATATACTAATATTTTAATATTTTGAGCGGTGGTTGTGGTGACTAAATGGCTGGCGATCAAATGTACTCTAACCAACGAAAATGGTATAATGGAAGTTGCTGGGTAAGGAAATATTACAGCATGAAGAATATTTTTAAAAGCAAGCAAATCCACAAAGAGGGAAATGGAAGGGAATGAAGAAATATTCGCAGTTTCAAATACAAATATAATGATTGAATACGTGATCATAAGAATGAGAAAAAGGAGACAACAGGAAAGAACCAGAGTCTATTTTATGGACAAAAAGAAGTCAAAACACTAACCGAAGCAATTATTACAGAAGACCAGAAAGGAAATAGAATACGGAGAAAAATAAATGGAATACTCAAAATGGCGGGGAGTAAAGTAGTATACAACGGCGTAGGGTACACGATGATGCACTGTACTGCGGGCTGGAATGGTTAGAAAAAACTTCGAAGATAATGCTGCTTCTGTTATATTTAATGTGATTGTGAATTTTAGCATTCATCTCCAAACAAGAAAATTAAGAAGCAGAAGCAGAAAAATGGATTGAACAAGTATGAAGTGAAATTGAACTCTTATTACCATATACAGCAATACGCGTGAAGGTTTGAGTTAAGTAATATAATATTATTTGGAGGTTGATTTTAAACTAGAATTAGTAATATATTACCCTGGACAGAAAAAAAAGTAAAAACTTGAAAACTACCTGAAATGACCAACATGAACTAATGAAGAATTTTTACAAAGGATAGAGAATCAATAGTTACACTTTCCAAAATCCGTATAGGTATGCTGACAAACACTACGGCCCTTCGATAAGCTGTTATTTAACATAAGATTTGATGCTGATGCACAGCTAAAAGATCGGTTTTATAAACCAAAGCTACAAAAATGTAATTTACCAGCTACACTGCTCAGTGCTAAACGCTATAGACCCAAAGAAGTGCAAGATGATAATACTCAGAAACAAAGAGTCATTCATGACCGGAATATATAGTGGTATTGCTTGGTTATTATGACAGCGTGTATTGAGTTGCCGCCAGCAGAAAATGATAGCTAAGCGCAAGGTTTGAAAATTTAATCGTAGAAATATGTATGTTATTTTTTAAAGATACGTTGCAATGCATTAATATTCGAAGCTAAATTCAGTGTATATATATATATATATGGAATAATCTGTATTTGAATTAAAAATAGAAATTCATCGGCTAATTCCCGTTCCTTTTTACTCATACACTAAGAGGATGCAGCGACAAAGTTTTCCAATTTTTCCTCTACAGATTGCATAAGCTGGATCCATCTACACCCAATAACCTTGCGTTTTTTCAGCATTATTTTCCTCACTTTTTAATCATTGTTGAGATACTTATACCCAGAAGATGAATAGAGGTTTCGCCGTAGCTCTGCTACTTTTTGTCGCCTTAAACAGTCAAATTAATGACGCAACAGACGAGAATCAGGTTGAAATAGCTCAGTTGTGCACAATATACAAGCTTTTAACAGAACCACTGCCAGAACAAAAAATTCAGGAACCATCAGCATCGTCGACAGACCAGGCGCCACATGACACAATGTCTCAAGTCCTAAACAGAGCACTCAAGCTAAATCTAACAGTCGCCGAGGAACCGGTGGACGTAGTTTTCAGAAACACGGAGAAATACAAAACGAAAAAAGATGTCGATAACGATGCCGACAAGAAAGGATACTTAAAGTTGGAAAATGATGGCGACCTCAAAAAACTTCGACAACTCTACAAAGAGGTACTTGGAACCGACAGCGGAAAGCAAGGATTCAGCCGAACCTACCAAACACCTCTAAGCCCCAGAACCAAAAACGCCCTCCGCAACCCAATAGCACATCTGTACAAAAAACTACTCGAAATTCACACAAAGTTCACAGAAAATGAGGAGGAGTTAATCGCAGACACAAAGGAAGCCAGACTCAAGCTCATGCAAGCAGCAACCGGAGACCAGCTTAAGGCGATGGCGGCACAAACGATGACGGCATATTCGCCAGCAGCAGAACTTACAGCAGAAACGTTACCCTGGGACGGAACCGCCGACCGGGACGCTAACTGCGCAGAAGCGGACCAAACGCCAAAAAAAGCTGGTATGGCACTTGCAACGGACATGTTGTGCATATGCTTCGCCAAAAAAAAACGGCGGACACACATTTTGCCAAACTTCAACCCTTACCAGCACAGACCACAGCACAAACAAGCCAACCTCTGTCGTCATCAGCGACTGGAAAGCAACACTAAAACTCTGCAAAGAAAGCCCAGTAGGTAATACTCTAGCACAGAGGGCTCATTTAATACTGGCATCAATTGCAGACTTCAAGGCAAGACTGGGAAAAAACATGATAAAAATCGCAACAGTAACAAGCGCTGCAAACGGCGCAGCAAAAGTCGGCAATTTTTACGGTGTTTTCGTGTATGGCAGCACAGCACCAGCATGCACTTCCACAACAACCGACTGGTCTGCAGCCGGCATGGGCGTCTGCATTGATTATTCCGCAGTACGAAAACCAGGAAAAGAAATTCCGTGGGTCGCAAAAGCAACGAAAGCTGCAACAGACCTAATAAGATTAGACCACCAAAGGCAAAAACTTGAAAACCTGGTAATAGCGGCACAAAACGTAGAAAGGCAAATGGAAGAAGTTTTGTTAATGAAGGATTTAATAAACGCAGCTATGGTTTCGGCGCCTGCAAAGCCAGTCAACAAGCCAACAACATAGCATGGCAGCAAATGCAAGCCACAAAACACAACCGCCGCAGAATGCCCAAGCGAGCACTGCGACTATGATGAGAAAGCCGAAGATGGCAAGAAATGCAAACCTAAACCAGGAACAGAAAACGCAGCAGAAACAGAAGAGACAAGTACCGGGGTTAGATTGCAGTAAACACAAAACCCAGCAAGCCTGTAAAGCGGAAAACGAAGATGTAAAACCTGGTCAGAAAGCAGTATGTAGTTTGATTGATTATGCTGATGATACTGGAAAGCTTCCCAAGCCGGAGTAACGCTCTTTTACTTCTTTGTAAATAAATAATTGCTGTAAATACGGTTAATGCTTTTGTGAGTGCGGTGGCATTCTATCTTTATAAGGATTTTTGCTAAATCTTATGAAATTTGTAAAATTTAGTATTTTGAGAAAGTTTTGTAAAATTTGATATAGACTTTAAAACTTTTCGTTGGAAATGTGAAAATTTTTTAAAAATATGAAATTTGTAAATTGTATATGGTAATGGCTTACGGGGAAAAAGTATAAGTAAAGTGACATGGTATTCAAAATGAATGATATCATGAAAATATTTTAATTTAACTTATTTCATGAATATTACTTACGGTTATGACAATAATATCAATGAATAATTATTATAACAATTATAAGAGAGCGTTGTGAGTGTGTATATACTAATATTATAATAGTATATGCTGACATTAAATTGGAATTCTAAATAGAGGCAAAAAAATAAAGATTGAAATTGGACCAATAGAAGTGAGTGCGATAGTGGTTCCGGCGGGGAAATAACACGAGAATTATTGTTAAAAAAGGAGCAGTTAGCATGTAAGCAGTTACAAATGACATCATAGCAATGGACTGATCATACACAAGAATAATAATGGGGGGACCAATGAGGTGGATACAGAAAATCCAGTGTGTATGCCAAATGGATTTATTTCAACTAACACAAAGAAGCATTGTAAGTACAAGATATTTAAAAGTAGTGTTGCGAATATTTTTTTAGAACTCTTTGGAAAATGCGCTATTATCACTTAAAGCACTGTAATTGAGGTACAGCAGTCTACCACATAGAATAAAAATGAATAATGCAGTTTCATGTGTATAAAAATGTGTCCATCTTCGTTATTCACACGTGTGTGGAAGAGAATTGAAACGAGCAGCTAAATATTGAACCCGATTCTTCGGCAAGTGTATATACTAACGCAATATTTAGTAAGACTAGCAGAAGATGCAAGGATTATTCTAATTGCTAGAGGAACAGCAGTAATAATATATTGATTTCATCATAAGAGAGTGTAAAAAATGTTAGTTTCTGTGAACCGCGCACTCATGTAGATTGGAAATGTTATTAGTTAGAAATAAGTGTTTTGTTTTTTTCTATAACATAGCCAACTGAAGAAATGAAAATTAAAGATCAATGAGAAATTTAGTAGATCAGAAGGAGTTGGCATAATAGAAGCGCAAATGAATCTATTTTTAAAAAGATAGAGAGAAACTTGTCAAGCGTGGCCTTTACTGATCACAATTTCAGCCCCTTCTGCAGACAGTTTTCTGCGGAGTTATAAATTAAGCGTGGCACTAACGGCGGGCAAAAATACGAGAGAGGCCCAGCGAAATATACTATTCACATCCCAGTATAGTTCAATCAGGGCCTACACCGATTACTTTGAAAGAAACAAGGAACCGCGCAACAGAAAGCGACCCATATTTACTGTATCTTATACGAAAAAGGCACTATTAGACCACTGAGTAGCGTCAGCATGCGTGGTTGTGGCGAAGTAAATGAGATTCATGGCGAAATCAAAAAGAAAAACGGTGGCCTCCACAGAAAAATGGTTAAGAAAAGTAACAAAAAAATAATAACTGAACTTTTGTATAGACAGTCTTCAGCAAGACAACACAGAATGTCGGCGAAGATACCACCGAAAATGCGGTCTGATTATTAATATGCGATATTCAACTGGTTCTAATAACGAAACAGGAGAAAAGAGGGAATCGATAGTGTTTTTGTAGGGAAATTCGCAAACGATGAGTGCCTTCATATGGATGTTCACCATAAACATTTCCAGAAAACAGCATCGCATAAAAGAGGCCGCACAAAGCATACAAGTGCCATCGTATAGCAGCGGCCAACTGACCAAACAATGCTACTGGAAGCGTAATGGACACTCACAAAATCGCTTTTTTTTTCCTCATCTTGAGCAAAACAGATCCATCACTAACCTCGCGGCGGTCGGCAACTACCAGCTCCAAAACCGCCGTAGACTAAAGCCAAACTTTTAAAACGACCAAATCAAGTAGCTAAATCGCATTTAACAGAAATTACACCGCTCTACAACGCTAGAGAAACCTCAAGAACAAAAATGTTCATATCCATTTCCCTCTACGTAACTTTACTGACTGCATTGGTTCTCCACCGGAGCGCGACCGCAGCAACAACAGATGGCGTACACGATGCCGGCCAACAAGTAACAGAGAGCTGTGGGGAAATCCGGTACGATCTAGCGCTGGATTCTATGTCAAGACAGCAAGCGACATCAGGAACTTCAGTAGCTCTGACGCTGTCAGCAACCGCCGCAGCACTAAGACTGGCCACTGCGGAAGGCGGAAGAGAAAGAGCAGCCGGGCTGCGTACTCTAGCAAGCATCGAAGAAGCGAATGCAATGGCTGCACTAACACAATTACCAAACTACGACCAAAAGTTGGAAGCAGCGGCAACGGTACTAAAGACAAGGGTGCACAGGCTAATCATGTGCCGAAAACTACGGATCAAAACTCTACAGCCAGGAACGGCAACGCAAGAAACAAGCGAAGCTTCACCAGCGACAACAACAGTAGTGACAACGAACAAAGCGGCCGTGACAACAGTCGAAACAGGAGCCAACTGCAACATTGACGATCTAACGGCAGGCCACAAAGTCAAACAAGCAGACGTCAAGGCGGATGAAATTTACAAACTAAAAATGATAAACGACGCAATATTGAAACAAGCAAGTATAACACTGAAAGCAGCTGTAAAAGGCACACCAGTAGAAGGTCACAGGGCACTCTCAGGCCATCCAGGGTTCGTCGACACCGACAGCAGCGCCAAAAATGGAAGATACTTAGGAGAACTAGGCAGCGCCGGCGCACTGTTAGAAGCGACAGCGGATATTGACATATTTGACACACTAACTAAACGCGGTGGATGCAAAGCAAAAACGGACAGCTTGCCCTGGGATTCACTCGGAACCGCAAAAGTGGCGCGGGCTGTTTGTAATGCGTTGAACGCGCCAAAACTAGACACCGCGTCAATACTTCAGGGAAGCTAGAGCGACATAGAAGCTGATTCCGAGATCGCTACGCTAATAGCACTCCAGCTTAACCAACCATTTGAAAAAGATGACAATGATAAAGGCAAAACCAAAGCCCTGATAAAAGCCGCGCTAGGCCCCACGGTGGAAGCCTTTTCCAAGGATGTCGTTGAATAGACGAAAACAAAAGAGCACTCTTTTCAAATAGGAGATGAGAAAATAAACGGCAAGCTGACAGACCTTGCATCCGGGCCAAAGGCTGCCAAAATTATTGCCTACTTGGAAGGAAAAATCAACACGGCAATGCCGGAATCAACAAGCAAGCCCACAATCACGCCTTCAGCGGAAGTCAACAAGTGTCAAGCAATAACATACGAGGACAAATGCAAAACAACAGAAGGATACGAATTAAAAGGTGATAATTGCGTGGCGGTGGAGAAGGGCAAAGGGGAAGAAAAGAAAAAGAAGAAATGTGCAGCGAAAACAGAAAGTGATTCTGGAAAGGATCACGGCTGCAAATGGGAAATAATTCTTCCAAATATTTCAACTTTCTTGTTAATAAGAAATTCGCTTCGATTTGTGCGTCGGTAAGTTTGTATAATTTTAAGTATTTTTGCTCAATTTTATGAAAATAATTAAGATTTGTTAAAATTTGATATATTATAAAAATTTTTGATGAAGATGTGTATTTTTGAAATATTTATATGGAAGTGTTTTGTCAGTGCAAATTACTATGATGATGCGGTGCGAAAAAAGAATGCTACTCTAATTTATACATTTGTTAATTTTATGGATATTAGGAGTGATTTAGGGTTATAACAGTAATAATAATGATGATTATGATAGTGGTAGGAGTGTGTTATGAGTTTGTGCATACTATTAATATAAGAAGATTGGAGGTTCTGTAAAGACCATGTAGCTTGAACAAAAGAGAAGAATTTAAAACAATGGCAAGGGTATTGTTGGAGTAAAAGAGTGAATGGGAATACTGAGAGTGTTATTAAAAGATACGCACAAAGACATAATTAATAGGAGAAAGTGAAAATGTGAAAGATGTTCAGTTTTAAACATAAACATTACTATGGGAATCATCATACACAGAGATAAGATGGAGGGGACAATAAGGAAAGAGGGATTGCAGGACAAATTGGTGACTCCAATTTATCCATAAAAACAGCGACAGAAGGTAAAAAAGAAAGAAATAATACAGGAGAATGTTGTGCTCCACGATTCACTATATAATAGAGAGACGCGGCGGTGGAGATGATGCTAGCAAAAACAGTGCGGTAGTTATTACAGCTACTCCGATCAGGGCCTTATGAAATCCGATGTTTAGAATATTTATCAGTATAAATTAGTAAAATTCTCAGTATGTATCCACTAATAGTGCACCTACCTGCTGTAATAACCATAAAAATGCATAATTAAAAAATGCGATAAATGCAAGTGAAAGCAAAAGAATCATAGTGTGAGGTGCTAGCCGTGACAGAAGCAAACTTCTAAGACAGGGACCGCAAGTGTGTGCTCAAACATAAGTTTTAGACACGACGCGCATTTCTTTCAAAACCCATATCTAAACTATATAAAGATATTGTTTATATTTGTTAACACTGTTTCTTCAACTAAAAAACTTAGTGTACAAGTTTATATACATTCAAAAAATGTTTTACACATTCCTTTCATTCATTAAAGTATTTTATGACATAAAGTTATGTATCTTGAAAGATTTATTGGTTATATTACATTTAGTGTGTCGAAGTGCTATATCACTTCAAGAGGATATAACAAAGACAAACATAACCGATGATGACAATAAAAATCCAGAATTATTGTAGTTGTAGTTCCAACGACAATAACTCAAGGATTATATAGAAAAATATTGAGTGCGAAACTAAGCAATGTTGAAATTATTAAAACTTCGATAGGAGGTTTATATAGCCATGTTAAAAGGCCTAGATGGGTTATGGAATTTTTAGAGAAGCAGAATGCGAGTGATGAGGATATTGTAATTCATTTGGATAGATCTGATGTCATTGTTTATGATCAGGAGAATGTATGGGAATGCAGTAAAGTATTTTATACAAAATACTGCAGGGATGGAAGATAAGTTTAGTTAAGAAGATATATTAAAAGAGAAAAGATTTCCACAATTCTATTCATGGCAACATCCGACTGCTATGTACCTCAGTTGGACTTTATTTTGCACTCAGATTACAAAGAGCATGTACAAAGAAATTATTGTTTTTTTAATGTTGCGCACAGGAAAGAAGAGAACAAGAAGTTACCTCATTTACTGAAATCACCTCCAAGTGTAAAACCCTATCTTACTGGTGGAGGTTTAATAGCAATGGTATGGATTTTTGAGAAATTTGAATTTGCCTTTGAAGAGTTATTCAAAGGGATGAATGGTGGTGAGAGCAAAGTATTTATAAACCCTTATTAATTTGGAGAGCAATTCAGGAAGAAGTTGTGGGTGAAAATGTTTTGTTGATTAATGGGATAATTGGATTATAAAGAGAGATTCATTTGTATTCCGCATGGTGTAGAAGTTGGAGATGCTCTATTCATTCATTTTCAAGGTCTACCAATTGCATGGAAAGAGAAAGCAAAGTTGATTGGAAAAAATCCTATTTGGTACAAAATGCTGGATACAAGGAAGTTCCGTACAAGATATTATGGGAAAACACAAGCTTCAGCAACAGATGGAAAGAAATGGGATTTTGAATTTGGTAAAATTTGTGGTTGGATGTTTAAAGAAAGTGGTATGTAAAAGACAAGAAGGTGTAAGGGTCTAAACCTGCTTGGGAAGCAAGAAAACAAATGTAAAGTTGTCAACACAACTTTGGAACGGTACTGATGTCAGAAAGTAACAATACTTTAAATTCTATTCTTACCCTCACAGCGATAGTAGCTTTTAAAAAACTAAATACACCAAAGAAATGAATGCATTACAGTGGGTAATTGTACTAACTGTAGCAATCTTAAAGAGTACCGACATCGGCGAGACGGCAACAACGGGCGAAAGCACGAATGCGGCAGCGTTCAGCACCCTTTGTGGCTTCTACAACGCTCTGACGGCGCCACCAGAGGCAGCCGAAGTAACTACGGAACTGAAAGCACTAGTGGCTGACGTTGGAGCTCTGAATATGTCCGCATCCCCGGAGAACTTTAGAAACCTGTTCGACCCTGAAGGGAGTCAGACCAAAAAAAACCACCCAAACAGACCAAAGGACCCGCCCGATGCTGTAGCGAGCTGGGGCAAGTACTATGACTTATGGCTGGCATCTAGGCAACAGCTGGCAAAAAACCAAAAGGAAAGAGAGCTCAAAAACGCAGCGAACATTCTGGAGCGCACAAAAAACACCTTAAAGCTTTAGCGGAACGGGCATTCTAATATAGCACGAACTCAGCGATAACCGGCCCACAAACCAAAAAATCGGCGTTCACAACAGCAGCCGAGCAGGCCATTTACGGAGGCCCTGCGGCCACAGCGGAGGCTGGAGTAGGGCACGCCGTCGACCAAAACGCCGAATGCGGCGCAGCGAGCGGCAACAAGGGGACGCTGTCGGGCACATCTCTCGGAAATGACTTTCTATGTGTCTGTGCAAAATCAGGCGAAGTCTGAGCCAAACCCAAAACGTGCTGCGAAGCATGCACTCCGACGCCAGATGTACAATGGACCAGTGCCACAACCGGCAAAGCGATATTCGAGCACCTCACAACGCAATGCGCTAACTTCTCAAAGCCTGCAGCGGCCTCAACCGACGCGATAACAGGATCAATTCAAAGCCTACTCTCAATGATCAGTAAGCCAAAAGGAAGCGGCGCAGACAAGTTTTTCGTTCTAGGAAACCTCGAAGGCAATGCAAATGGCGGCTGCTGCGGCCAGTCCTCAGCGGCCGGGGGCATGTGCGTAAGCCATAAAGACGGTGCAACAAAGAAAGCCAATATAGCCTGGATAGACGAAGCCGCCAAGGCAGAAACAGCGCTCAAAAGTCTAGACACAGCAAACCACGACGACAAAAAGGTCCTGGCCAAGGCGGAGCACCTGAATACGACTGCTTATGCAGCGGTGGAGCACTCACTGGGAATAGTACTAACCCAAAACAGTGTGACAGTATCCCCAAAATCATCTAACAACGACTGCAAACAACACAAAAATAACGAAAAATTTGTCCAAAAGGGCTGCAAATGGAAAGGAAAGAGAGAAACAGATGGAAAGTGCGTAGTAGATGAAAGCAACGTTAAAGAGCAGACAAACACAGAGGGAAAAGGAGATACGTTTACAGAGGGAACAGCTTCAACTGTGTGTCAAAACACGGAACCAACAAGAAGGTTTGCGTCGCTAGAAAAACAGGCGACAAGCAAAGCCGTGCATTTAGATAAGGCAAAGATAATGAGGATGACAAGGATACGGAAAAGTTATGAAATGGTAGTTTTCTCGTCAATAAGAAATTGGCTCTGATTGTTTCTGGTTTTGTGAGTTGCTTGTATTTTGATTATTATAAGTGTTTTTTTTAATTTTATGAAAACTTGCTTTTTCGAGAGAATTTTTAACATTTGATATATTTTAACATTGTTTGTAAAGAAAAAGAAATATAATGAAATTTAAGGATTAAAAAATGTAAAAACTTGGTATATTATGTATGAAAGTGACGTGTTGATGTAAAGTAGAAGGATAACAGAGAGTACAAAATTAGTGCTACTATGAATTGGTTCATTTTGTTTATCTTGTAATACTAATACTAATACTAATAATAATAATAATACTAATACTAATAATAATAATAATACTAATACTAATACTAATACTAATACTAATACTAATACTAATACTAATACTAATACTAATACTAATACTAATACTAATAATAATAATAATAATACTAGTAATAATACTAATACTAATACTAATAATAATACTAATACTAATAATAATAATAATACTAATACTAATAATAATAATAATACTAATACTAATACTAATACTAATACTAATACTAATACTAATACTAATAATAATAATAATAATAATACTAATACTAATACTAATACTAATAATAATAATAATAATACTAGTAATAATACTAATACTAATACTAATAATAATACTAATAATAATAATAATAATAATAATAATACTAATACTAATAATAATAATACTAATACTAATACTAATACTAATACTAATACTAATACTAATAATAATAATAATACTAATAGTAATAATAATAATAATAATAATACTAATACTAATACTAATACTAATAATAATAATAATAATACTAGTAATAATACTAATACTAATACTAATAATAATACTAATACTAATAATAATAATAATACTAATACTAATACTAATACTAATACTAATAATAATAATAATAATACTAGTAATAATACTAATACTAATACTAATAATAATACTAATACTAATAATAATAATAATACTAATACTAATAATAATAATAATACTAATACTAATACTAATACTAATACTAATAATAATAATACTAATACTAATAATAATAAATATACTAATACTAATAATAATACTAATACTAATACTAATACTAATAATAATAATAAATATAATACTACTACTAATACTAATAATAATTAATAATAATACTATTAATAATACTAATACTAATACTAATAATAATACTAATACTAATAATATTATTAATACTAATACTAATACTAATACTAATAATAATAATATTAATAATACTTATACTAATTATAATAATAATACCT
>NT_165288.1:4490019-4510102 GCF_000002445.2 Trypanosoma brucei brucei TREU927 | reverse complement strand
TAATAAATAATAATAATAATAATAATAATATAATAATAATAATAATAATAATAATTAATAATAATAATTAATTAATAAAAATAATTAATTAATAATAATAATAATAATAATAATAATAATAATAATAATAATAATAATAATAATAATAATAATAATAATAATAATAATAGGAGAGTGTTATGAGTGTGTTTATATACAAATATTATAATAAGAGAAGTTGTATGGACCATCTGGAGACCAGAAATAGAAGCACTTAAACTAATTCTAAGGGTACTATATGAAAAATGATGCAATGGGAGTAAATGAATATGAGATAGAACGACGAGGGGAAGGAAAAATATTGATGAAGGAAAGTCAAGGGAAGGAAGAAAAAAATGTAGCTGTAATATGTGTAGCTTTTTCTGCAACTATGAAAATTTGTATTATACACACATCGAGCTAACTAAAGAGGAAACGAAGGCGCGAAACAGTCCAGTGTAGAGTCTAAATGGAGTTGCTACGTTATCATTACCGATAGGAAAAGAAACAGAAGACGAAAAGAAATTAAAGAAAGTACGGAGTGAAGTAAAAATATATGCGAGTGCACGGCGAAAAACAAAATGATACTTGATGATAAAGAGGATAACCCACAAATTTGCGGTATTATACTGATAATGGATACATTCTTTTCAGAGATGATTGCAGTAGCAGCAGCTTTAAACGCTACGCTGATGGGAGTCTTATGATGGAAACCGTGTAATTGGAATAGCTAGCACACGCAACTGGTAAAATTTCTAGTATATCTGAACTAATCAGTGCAATCAGCTACTTCCATCAACATAACTATGTGTAGAGGTGAAATGTAAAGAATGCAATAAAGAAGTAGAATTACTCTAGCGTGCTCTGCACCAGCTGTTGCTAAAACTGACTTCTAAAACAAAAGACTGTAGATGCACGCTCAAAGAGAAGCTGCACACACTAAGCAAACATGTAGCAGCAGATACATCATAACAATATCAAGTCGATACCTATGTATATAAAACTATTTCTTAACTAAACAGCTTAGTAGTACATCTGGCTTATCTTTCTTGAGTTTTCTACATTTTTTCTAATAACAGAATAAAATTATAAAGGTATATTAGGCAATAAAGTTTTGTATATTGAGAAATTTACTACTACCGCTGTTATTACATTGTGTATTTAAGTACAGTATCTTTTGAAAGTGAGAAAATAAATAACATAAACAAAGTGTCAGTGAATTACACTAAGAAACCCAGAGTGTTTGTATTTTTAGTGTAAACTCATGCAACTCAAGGATGGTGCAGACTAATATTGAGTGCAAAACTAAGCCATGTTGAAATTATTACAATTGCGATGGGAGGTTTATATAGCCATGTTAAAAGACCTAGATGGGTTATGGAGTTTTTGGAAAGACAGAATGCAAGTTATGAGGATATTGTAATATAAGTTGATGGGTATGACGTTATAGGTAGCGCTCGTGATGGAAATAAATATGAGAACTCGGTGGAATATTTTATAGAAAATACGGCGGAAAATGAAGATAAGTTTAGTGAAGAAGATGTTCACAAGGAGCATGTGCAGAGATGTTTTTGGTTTTTTAATGTGGCTGACAGGAAAGAAGAGAATAAAGAGTTACCTCATTTACTGAAATCAACTCCAAGTGGAAAACCTTATCTTAGTAGTGGAAATATAATCGCAAGAGTTTGGGCATTTAAAAGGTTTGAATATGCATTTGGAGAGTTACTAAAGGGAAGTGGTGAATGGTAGTCAGAGCAGAGTATTTACAAACCGTTGCTAATATGTAGTGCTGTGTTGGAAGAAGCTGTTGGATAGAGATTTGTTTTGAGGAGAGGAATGATTGGATTAAATTATGAGGAGATATTTTTTACTATTCCCAATAGTTGGGTGACTGTAAAGGCTTCGTTTATTCATTTACCAGGACAGACTATTTCTTGAGAAGATAAAGTTAAATTGATTTTTAAAACGTTTACCTTGCATAGAGAGTTGAAAGTAAAGAGATTTACAAGAAAAGAGCACTGGAATATTCAAATATATGCGATTAATGGCAGAAAATTAGATTTTTTAAATGTAACCAACTTTCGAATTTCAGGCAACGGTTTGGTAGCGAAATGCACAAGAAATATTCAGCAAAAGCAGTTTAACTGTTGTGTTACAATAAATATTTACAGTCTTTAAGATGTTAATATTAATCTAAAGGTTTAGTCATTTTTTAGCACCACCGGGTGATTTTCACCAGTGGCCGCGGAACAAAATGCAATTCATTGTTAAAGCTGTAATTATGTTAGTCTCGACTGCAATCAGACATGGAAACTGAGCCGTAGGAGACGCACTAGTACCGTTTTATGCTTTGTGTCCGGACTGGGACGTAGCGGAAAGGATGAAATTGCAAACGTATAAGGCACCGGACGTGCCCACTGAATTCGACCAACTCGTCAAACTGAACATGTCTTTGGCTTCCCAGAAGTGGAAAGAGATTTTCGGCACTCCAGAGGGAAAAACGGGTGGGAAGCTCGCAAAGAAAAGTATTGTTCTCAGACAGCCGGTGTCGGCTGGCAAGCACAGTGGCCAAACTGGTTACAGCCACGGAAACAAGTCAAAGACCCAACCAGCTAATGTAACAAGAAACAAAAACCCCCAACAAACACCGAGCTGACGGGACTTCAAAAGTTGGTAGTCAACAGCACTGCAGAGGAAACGGCAGACCTAGTGACGACACTAAAAAGCAAACCTATGGACACTAACGCCAAAAGCCTAATAACGGAAATTAAGGCCAAGCTGAATAAAGCACTGTGCTCACAGCAGATCACAGGGACACCTGGAGGAGAAACATGTGCGGACACAACGCAAGAAGACAAAAGCACGACCTGCGCCGAAGCTGAGAACATCGACACCATTGTGCTAAGCACCTGCAGCCGGCCCCGTTCAACTGCAATAAGAAACTGCGCCAGCCTTTTAGAAAAACATACATCCTGCACACACACACCTTCTACCGCAAACCTGACACGTAACTCCTTCAAACCAAGACAGCTCATCAGGTGCAGCGACGTTTCTTCGCAGTCGCCGCGTTGGCTGGTAACAGCGTGCTCTACCTTCATACCGTGCATCTTCTTTTGATATAGGGTGAGGCCAGTTTTGCTAGCACACTGCCTTCCGCATGTCTGGCAAACCAACATGGATGTGTTTGTATGCGGGGAATCAGTGGCACAAAATTTTGTGCTTTTGCTGCATTTAAGCTCGACTCCCTCACCTTTGTGAAAAGCCTTGCAGTGTCGGATGAGGGAGTCCCTGCAACTGAGCACTTTTTGGCACACACCGCACTGCACCTCGCCCTTCCCCGGGACGTCAACGTTTCCCTCACGGGCACGCTTACGAGGGAATTGCACCAACACCACGGTACCGTCCTCCGTCACTATGCTCTTATGTTTGAATTTCTTGTGTAGTGACAGGGAAGAACGTGTACCGAAGCTCGCCTCGCACAGGTCACATTGAAACGGCAGCTTCCGTGTATCCTGAGAGGCTGGCGCTGCTGGGGCTCTACCATCTCCTTGCTATGAGTCCTCGTTCTCTCGCCCCCTTTTCACGCGGCAACTACCGCTGCCTATGCCATGTATTGTTCTAAGGTGGTGTAATAGTCGGCCTGGCACTGCGAATTTGGAGGCACAGAGGGTACAATGAAGCACCTGCGGTCTCATCGGGACTCGTGTGCTCGATGGTAAAGGAACGATCGCCACCACTGGAGGGGGCTCCGGGGGGATGTCCACTGCAGGTGTTGCATCGCCGTATTTGATCCTCCGGAGTGCATCAGCTCGCACAAAGCCGTGTTTGTTTACCATATGCGTTACAGCACTTGAGTGGCATTGGTATGTGGCATCACATTCCGTACATTTGGTCGGTTCGGAGGTTTTATGAAGAATGCGTGTCGCAACAGTTGGGGCTGTTTGTATTGTTGGTCCTATCGCTGCATGTTGCGGGTTACACCATCGGCACTGTGGAGGCACACTCGGGTTGATCTTTCGCAACATCCATCCATAGTGTCTTGAAGACCCAACCCGAAAGCGTGCCAGTGCCGTTTCTTCTTCCCTCGTTAGTTCTTCTTTATGTTTTGTTGGAAAGTGGTTGCCCGTGACACCAAACCTATGAGTGTTCTCATGGACTTCTTCCGACCTAAGCACTCGCTTCGCATAAGCAATGATGTTGGGGATCCATGTGTCTCGCAACTGTGGTAAATCTGCAGCCTTTTTGGCCATTTCATCACAAACCTCATTCCGTTTCACGCCACAATGGCCAAACACAAATTGCAGTCGGATACGCACCTTCCTTCTCTGAACTTGAAGCAGAAGCCTCCATAGTCGTCTCAGAATTGGGTCCGTTACGGCTAGTGGACCTGCCTGCAGGGCTGTTAACATTGACAGCGAGTCAGAGAAGATGGACAACCTGCTCGGTGTGCTTCTGTATGCCGGAAGCCATTTCAGCAGCCGTTGCAGTCCTATCTCTAATGCTACGCATTCCGCTCTGTAACTGCATGAGAGTTCCCCTGCTTCGGTTTTGGGTGCACAAATCAGCGTGTTGTTTCTATAGAGCAGGGCAGCTGCCCCGGACTTCTCACCGAGGGACACGGATCCATCAGTCTACAATTCGTAGTGCTCTCGCCGCGGTGGCTCCTATCCCCCTCCGTGCAAAATGCCGTGCAATCCACTTTTCGGAAGCCTCTCTTTTGACATCGTCAGGGTCATCAGCGCACACAGGCTTTATCTGCGTGTGAAATAACGGTCGGCAGCTGTGGCGGAGCGTCGATGTCTCTAGTGGGTGCTCGCGTGGCTCAATGTGGAGGTGGGGGTAGGACCGCATGATGCGGGAATGTAGGGCTCTGACTGGGTGTTTGCTGTGGTATACTTCCTCAGCACTGTGCCGCAAACATCCGCCTCGTGACTCACACATCAGCATGAATTTCATGCTGCGCACAAGAGTGGCCGTCTTGAGTGGCAGGAGGTTTTCTTCCAGCAGAGAGTCCTCTTTGCGCGTCCCATGGGGTATGCCAGCTATGATGCAACTGGCTTTGTGTTGTGCTGCTGAAAGGAGATCGCGACTTCGTTTCGAAGCGTCCCAGTACCATACCTCGATGCCATACATGGTGTGTGCCTGTACGAGTGCTAGATAAAAAGCTCTCAGCACTTGTCGTCTTGGCCCCCATGTAGAAGCTGAGATGGCTGCTATCTGCAGTAGTCTGAAGTCCATCTTGCGTCTTGTCTCTGCCGCATGTGTTGCCATCCCTTGCAGACACTGGAATGTTACTCCTAGAAGCTTCGGTGTCCTGTCAGCTCCTATTCTTTCGCCGTCCAGTTGTAATGTAAGGGGGTGGCGCTCTATACACCCGAAGAGTGTGCACTTTGTTTTCGCTACGTTGACAAACATGAAGTACTCTTGTGACCACTGTAACACCACGTTTAGGCCGCACTGTAGTGTGTGGTTGATGACATCCCTCTCTGTGTGCCTCGAAAATAGCGTCAGGTCGTCTGCAAAGAATCCATGCTGCAGTAACGGCACTTCTGCAAGGCATTGGCTCAACGAGTTCATGACAATAATGAACATGATTGGGCCAAGGACAGTTCCTTGTGACACTCCTCGCTCAAATGTTCTGCTTCTGGAGAGCTTCTCCTTGAATCTCACTCTGCCAGTTCGGTTACTCAGAAATGATACGCACCACTTCACAATGTGGGGTGATACCTTCATTCTGTGCATTTCCCTCGCAATTTTGTCGTGGTCTACTGTATCGAATGCCTTCTCGTAGTCGACGAATACAGCACCCGTACGATATTGGTGCGTGGGACGGCAGAGGGCAGCGCGGACGTGCAGGAGTTGTTCGAGCGTTGAGCATCCGGGGCGAAAGCCTGATTGCTGCGGCGTCAGCTGGGACTCAACAGTGTCTCTAAGCCTCGCGGCAATTATGCGCTCCATGACTTTGCAGAGACAGCTCGTGAGCGTCACAGGCCTGTAAGAATCGAGGTCCTCCGCCTTTTTTCCGGCCTTCAGGATGGGGATGATAACACCAGTCTTCCATGCAGGCGGCACGACTCCCGTTCGTAGGCTCTCATTGAATAGCCTCAGAACAACATTCAGCGCTGTTCTACCGAGATGTTGCAGTGCCTCGTTGTATAAGCAATCAGGTCCGGCTGCGGATCCACTCGGTAGCAGTTTGATCGATCTCCGTAGTTCAGCCATAGTGATGGGACTGAACTCACTCTTTGTCATCTTTATGGGTGCCGGTGGGTGTGAGTCGGGGTGCCTTCTTGCGCGGGACGAGTACAGTTTACTGAACCTCTCAGCTTGACGGTAGTCCGTGATGGCCGCGTTATCAACAAGTACAGCCGGTGTGGTTAGTGGTCGTGGCGCATATACCTTCTTGACAATGTGCCAACTGCAGCGGTCTGACACCGCAAGTCTGGAGCATAGCGTGCTCCATCTCTTCTTTGTTGTACGGTCCAGGATCTGCTTACGCGTGGCTACCAACTTTTCCCTTCGGTGGGAGGGTCCGCATCCAGCGATCTCTTCATCGAGTTTCGCGAGCTCAGGTGTCCAATGTGGTGGCGTTGCTCTGCAGCCACGGGGGACGGAGACCTTCGTCGCAATGCGGATGGCGGAGCTCAATTTCTGTTTCAGGGTGTTGATGTTCTTTTCTCTACCAATTTTCCTGCAGAGCTCGTCAACCTTGAGACGGAAATTCCTCCAGTTAGCTTTTAGCCATGCGTACATGGGCTTTCGAAGCCGCGGGCAACTCAGTGCATCTGTGTCGTCTCCAACGATAACGTCGAAAAATATGTGATGGTGATCGCTATCGGGAGAATACAGCGATGTCCACGTGTACACTGTGCAATTCCTTGACAGTGTCACATCAGGGGTGGACTCCCCGTGGTGGCGCGCGTACCTGGTGCACTCACCAGTGTTGCAGACCAGAAACTGGTTGTCAATGCACCACTGTGTGAGGGTTTCACCCTTGGTATTTGGTGGGCTCGCGCGATCCCATGCCAACGCGTGTGCGTTAGCCTCTGCACCGATGAGCTGGGCACCGTCAGTCGTCAGAAGCGTATCTAGGTCAGTTGCCGTGAAGGTGTGTTTTGGTTGGATGTATGCCGACGTGACAGTCAGCGCCGTTCCACGTGCAAGGTGAATTGTTGCATGCACTTTTTCAATGCGACCAATAACGGCCATACCGGTCTCGACTGGTAGGTCCTCCCTCACTAGTATTGATACACCACCTCCTTTGCAGTTACGAGCTATTCCGTGATGTTGGTAGCCAGCAACACTAAAGCAAGCCGCCACTCCAGGCGTCATCCTTGTCTCGCTCAACAGACAAAAGGCGATCCGCTCATCAACAAGGGTTTTGTGGAGTGCTAATCTCTTTCCTTGAGATAGCCCGGCGCAGTTCCACTGCATCCCGCGCAACGACGGGCCGGGATTCTCTTCCACATCACCGGACAGCAGCATCTTAGTGCGGATGATACTGCTGATGGCACACTGGCACGTGACCAGGGACCGACAAATGAAAGACGGTGTCCCAGCAAGACGCTGCTGATCCCTGTGCTGTATGATGCCGTAGCCGGAGCACAGCAGTGTTCCCCATGAAAGGAAAGCTGCTGGCTCTTGGCTTCCCCCGATGATACGGGGTACTGGACCCTGGCACCACGTTGAGGTGGCCGGTATCGCCAGGGACAAAGAAATATAGCCGCCCTCACCAAAGGAATAATTGGCAATCACGCACATGGGGCTTAAGCGTCATCCATTTTCCGGGCCGGTGAATTCGGTTGGCGAGTTGTTACAAACTCATTAGCGGATGCCGACTTCCATGGCCACCGTCCAAGTGTCCCTATCCGCTAACACCCTTTTCACGTATCGAGAATGAGCCCACAAGTTTTGACGCCACATATCCCTAAGCGGTTCATTCCGCATCGCCTGCTCCGCTTACCGAAGAAGGCCCACTTGGTGCCTCAATTCTTATGTACCCAAAAGCCTTGTTAAGATAACTAAGGCTGGGTTGTTTGCACATTTAAAGTTTGAGAATAGGTCGATATTACAAGAACACCAATGCCTCTAATCATTTGCTTTACCGCACAATACTTCTTAAAGACAAGCACCAGCTATCCTGAGGGAAACTTCGACGTGAACCAGCTACTAGGTGGTTCGATGAGTCTTTCGCTCCGATACCCAAATCGTACGAGCGATTTGCACGTCAGCATCGCTACAGGCCTCCACCGGGGTTTCCCCGGGCTTCACCTTGTTCAGGCATAGTTCACCACCTTTCGGGTCCAAACAGGCACACTCGCGCGCAGCCCACGGGGGGCCGGCCGGCGTTGGGCAAAAACACAAAAAAGAGAAATTGCGCACGCCACGGGTGCAAAATCACACCTCCCTTTCAGTACGAGAAAAGAGTTCTCACATACATACTCCTCCCTTGCGCGTCTGTTTGACTCCTTGGTCCGTGTTTCAAGACGGGTGGGGGCACCCCATTTCCATCGCCAGCGTCGAGACGCACGGACAGGGAAGGAGGAAGAGAGTGAGAGAAAAAACCCACACACAACACACCGACCCTTTATTCCGCCCACTCACGCACCCCATGACCTCAAAAGAGAAACCCGCACAGTGAAAACCCACCGGATGTTGAGCCCCGGAAGGAAATTGCGCGGCGAGGTTGGGTCTGGCCGTAAAAAAAAGAAATGGAGGTACTTCCATTGTCGTTGTCACGATTTCAGGTTCTATGTCACTCTCTTTCCAAAGTACTTTTCAAACTTTCGCTCACGCTACTTGTTCGCTATCGGTCTTCCTACTCTATATTTAACCTTGGCAGACAAATACCTGCCGGCTTGACACTGCATTCCCAAACAGTGCTACTCTCTTGGACCGAACATGAGGAGGCGCGTGGGCTCCGTGGCTAAGGAATGTAATGGGCTGACACCTTCTTTGGCTCAATACTCACATGAAGGGTTGTAAATGTGTTCAGCAACGGGTTTGCTTTGCAATTGAATTCCGCCACGCCTGCACCAGCCCTATAAGAACGGCCACAAAAATGGTGCCACAGTTCGAGGTCATGTAAGACCCGATTCGGCAACGAGTTGAATCCCTCTTCGCTCGCCGCTGACTGAGAGAATCACGGTTGTTTTCTTTTCCTCCGCTGAGTAATATGCTTAAGTTTAGCGGGTGGTCCTGCCACACTCAGGTCTGAAAAATGCAATATAAAAAAGTGAAGCGTACACGAAAGAAGCACAAGCACATAATGTACATATATGCATATACTCAAGCTGCAAAATATAGTTCCTTGCTGTGATACACACATACACACTATCCGCCGCCTCTTTTGCATACTTTTTCTCTTCTTTTTTAATCTCTATACGGGGCGCCAAAATACATGCCTACAAACATATATATGAACACTCTCCGTATGATATAAAATCTCCACAGCGGAACACACACATATGCATATATTATAGATATATATACATACGTCTAAACCGCCACGGACTCTCTGCATATACACACGACCTTTTTCCTTATATGTGCTCAACACACAAATCCACACACATATATATTATGTATATACGTATATATATATATATGCCTTTCCCATTTCTCTTCCATATCACTCACTACACACACGTATATGCGCGACATACTCCATTTTGCGAGGAGAAAAAGTTGAAAGATATCGTATATGTGCACACTCACAAACATGAATATGAACCATACGAGGAGAAGAGGTGGCGGGATTTTGTGCGTGCGTTGAACAACACAAAATAGGTGTGTGTTATGTTTTTATATTCGACACTGAGAAATGTGGCATGCACGGGGATGGCTCGAGAGAGCTTCTCCCATGCGCCGTTTGCGTTCAAAGATTGGGCAATGAAATGATTCTGCAATTGATACCACTTATCGCACTTTGCTGCGTTCTTCAACGAAATAGGAAGCCAAGTCATCCATCGCGACACGTTGTGGGAGCCATGGTCAACAGGGAGAAAATATGCGAGGTTGATATACACATAGCATATATACATAAATATATATAGAGAGATACGCATTCCATACGTATTCTCTGTGTTATTACTACTGTATATTATGTAGAGCATGTATTAAAAAGTATATTAACACAGACACTCTAACACACATACGTGTTAGAAAATAACAGAACTATGTATAGCATCCCTCATCTCCCATGTCAAACGGCATATAGAAACACATACATGCAAAACATATATGTATATTTTTGGTTGCATACTGTGCAATTATACATGCAATATTACGCGTTGCGAGAAAGACATGTGCTCTTGTGTTGCTTTTCTGTGCAGGTGCCGAAACATATATGGGAACTTGCGGAAGATGGTGGTTTAAGTGGGTTGCCATCAATAATGCTTAGTAGGCGTGAGTTTCAGTGGACCTATGGAAGAATGTATATGCTGTTCCCTATTGTTGAAGGTGCCGTTGAGGCGTTGTATCGTCTTTTCTGTTAAGGAGCGTGATGTTATTCTTAGTAGGTTTTTTTATTTTTGTGACTGGAGTTATTGTGGCAGTGATGGTGGTGACGGGGGCGGTGTATTTTTGCATGCTTGATGAGGAGGCGACATGCGTGTCGGTCGGGCTGACGCCACGTCTGCTGGGTTGAAAATGTTTCCTTTTTTCTTAGTGTTTACCGCTCACTTGGGTGCTGTCTGTTGCTTCTCTTTTGTTGGTAGGCCATTTCCTTGAACTCACGTTTTGGTGGCATATTGTAAGGGCGGATGCGCGAGGGTTGAGCGCCGCATATTGCTTCATAGCTCTTTGTTTTTAAAGTTTGTTTTCTTGAGTTGAGCAGCGAGTTTTCGTTGTAGACCTCAATTGACATGTGTTTGTGCTGCCGTGTGCGCGGACGCATCTTTCTATAGCACTGAGGGTTACAGAGACGATCATTATGATTAGGGTTGGTGTTAGGGTTCTTCGGGCACGACTTCATAACCGATCAGGGCCCTCTGCAGCCTTGATTTTACACATCTCCCTAACCCTAACCTTTTGAGGCTTCAAATACGAAACTTTTGAGTGCCGCGGAACGTGCGCCAGACGTGCTGAAGCGACTTCATTCACCAGACAATGATTTTTTCATTTGTGTATTTTGCCACGTGTGCGGGGTTTGAGTAACCTCGACCCTCAGTGGTGTGCGTCTGCCTTTCCACTCCCAAGCAATTTGCAAGTGGCAAGACGCTGTTTTGATGCCATCGCTCCACTTATGTTTGGGTTGCGGTAACGCTCTTGATTCGGTCTGTGCTCCTGATGCCGACACACCGTCAGCACTGCCTTATTTGCGAAGGGTTCTTGTATGATGCGGTTCCACCTTTTCCTGGTCATAGTTTCCTTGTCTTTCTGTTTCGAGGTAAAGCGACACCTCAGGCATGGTAACATGAGGTGGCATTTTGCGTCCCGAGTGCCTCCCGCTCTCAGTGGACTTTCATTACATTCACCTTCTGATTGCCCTTTTCTAGGATTTAAAGTTCCCCACAGGGGGTTTTTATGTGCCCGTTTTCATTCCAAATGGCAATACTCCAGACAAAGCACCGATGAGGTCTCTGTTTTTTTTGTTTTTTTAAAAATCAATGCCTTCAGCTACCGTTTTAAATACTCTTCACCATTCATGCAGCACAATTGCGTTTGGCTACCTTACATGTACCCGACACCTTTGCATATGAGGGGTGACCGAATTACATTTCACATTAGAAAATGATTACGGAGCAACGTCCTCACACCCCCCCCCCACCACCACCACTGTGGGTTCAGGTCCCGCCGCTGCCACCGTGGACTCGTTCATACTCGAAAATACGGCGTCTCCATCGTTTTATTTTTTTTTGTATGCTTTCGGCGGAGATGCGTTGAGTCGAACAGCCATACCGATACGCCCATGCGGAAACGTGGTCGTATCTCTCTTTATTTTCAGAGTGATCCCATTTGATGCGGGACGAATGTGAGCAAGGATGCGCCACCAGCGCACATATGCTTCCGAAAAGGTGTAAAACGTAATGCATATTCCATTACACTTCCATTTCATTGCTCCCGCAGCGTTATTGTTTATACATTTGCGATGTGCTGAAGCTTTAAGGCCAGCAGCACCTTCTGATTCGTTCCTGTCAGCGCGGCATTTATTGTACAGCGCGCGCCCGCATCGGCACATTCACTTGGATACGCGCTGGGGTCAGTCCGCTACACGTGTGACGAAATATGTAAAGACTGAGGGTGGGACGGCGTCTCAGCATCGGCGAAATGGACGTGATGCTGTTGAGCAATGCCTTTTTACCTCCGCACTTTTATATGTCCTTTAGTTCTATCAGTTAATATGTTCAATGTATTTTATGCATTGCATTTCGCCCCTTACTGCTCGGTAATATTGTGGTTCTGACGCATTGCCACCGATCTCTCTCTCTCTCTTCTTCCCATAAAATGGTGACGGCGCCCGAAGTGTCATCCAACTTTCTCAGCTTAACATCTTGAATTCGATACCACACGGCGGCGAACGCCTGCACTTCACGCTGATATTTTCTCTAATGCCTGCTGAGCACATTCATATTTAGCAGCGTCAGTCACCTTCCCAACGTGACGGCGATTATTCCCATTAGGGCTTCCGCACTGTGCGCACCACGTCCGTTCTGTTAAGTTCCTCATTATTGTTGGCGCTCTCGCTATGACGCCATCGATGGGAGAAATAATTCCCCGCAGATTCAGAGGCCACCGGGTTCAAACTCTTTACGCGTTCCCGCTAAAAAAAAAAAAACAAACAAGGCGACGGCTCAGTTAAGGTCGGGTGGCGGTGGCCGTACCGAACCATGCGGGGTTGCTGACGCCGCGGGTGTTGCGACGGTTGCACTAATCATATTTTCCTCCATGCAGCAGCGATATCCCGTAAAGCGATGTGCCACTCGGCAGGTTGCGCCCAACTCCAACTTTTCCCAAACTCAACTGGTGCGGATCCGGTTGACAGTTTCACGGGTTTGGGTTATTTTATTTTATTTTTTTCATACAGCGACTCGTCGCTCTGCTTGTGCACATTCCGAGAGTGGTCCGTTTCACACATCAATCGAGAGCAAGTTGATCTCCCCCCCCCCCCCACACACACACAGCGTGGGGAATAGGTTTAGATATTTGTCGCGGAGCATTGAGGGATGAAAACACATCCAAAAGCATCCAGCCGAGCCCTTTAGAGATGGTTCAGGACACGAAGCACCATCGCCCGCTCGCATGTCACAAGAGTTCACGACACGAGAATACGGATTGTGCATCACCAAGAGGGAAAAATACATCAGCTTCGCTCTCTGTTGTATATTCTGCGCTGGGGCCCGTGGCGCTTAGGGCTCACGCAACTCAGCTACTCCGTCTACCGCCTCGCTACTATTAATGTTAAAGGGCCGCACATTCTGTACCCCGAACCTCCCTGAATGCTCCACGGCAAAGCGGCAACATTGCCTCTGTGATAATCTCAACTAGGTTGCGAGTTTTTTTTTATTTGTGTGTGGCTGTTGTGACAGAGTTCCCGCCACGGGTGTTCTTAGCATAGTTGTGCGTGCGTAAGCACTGGGATTGCTGTCGCCAAAACAACAACAACATACACGTACACACATACACACACTTGGGACCCTTGTGGAATGTAGAAATAGGGAGGAAAGTGTGCAGCAAAACAACAGGGGGTTGGGAAACACAAGCAAGGGGATGGAGAAATGATGCAGGGATTCAGTTAAGTAAGCGAGCCGTCAAGCCGCATTACGCAGAGCCACAGCGCGCTGGCAAAACAGGGTCTCTGGAGGGCGGTTTATATGGGCGCAACGTGGTGCCATGGCCGGAAACAAATGCTCAGGCCACCTTGGAATGAGAAAACCAACATGAGAAGAATAGAGGCGTAACATCGAATATTCGTAAATTCACGAGTTGAACACACTGCAATGCGTACGCTTTTTTTTTTTTCGTCATGCCAAGGACCCTTGTGGGGGAGCAGGCGCCTCAATTCAAAATTGAGTAGGCACTATTAGCGTTGGAGGAGTAAGAAAGACATTCATGTTTGACGGAGGAAGACTTTTCAACATTACGACAAAACACAACATACGAAAGGTGGTTATAATGTAAGTTCACTGTTTCTGAGAACTGTCTACGATCAAAGACTGTTTTATTTAATATATGCGAAAAAAATAATAATAATAACACCCAATGGGAAGAATTAAAGGCAAAACACTATTTCCATTTATTTTGGTAGTGCTTGTTCATCCCGGAACAAAACTCATAAAAGCCAACGGGAAAAATCAAAAAGGGGCATATAGTGCGTGTGGTTAGTCACCATATCAATATGCTTATACGGTAACCTCCATAGAGGTGTTGATGCTATATCCCCAGACGATAACAAAAGTAACAACGAAAGCATTTTAGCTGTAAGATATACGCGCTCAAGTGACGAAGCCAGAAGGAAAGTGCCCACGACTGTATGTCTACATGCGGTTATAAGCCATGGAATGAAAAAAAAAAAGAAGTCAAATTTAAAAGAACTTTCGCTAACATTTACCGTCACATTAAAAAATGGCGCATGCCTACGACCCTCAGTTTTCCTCCTTTGGGGTTGAGACATTTCGTTCTCCCACTGCGCACAAACCCACGGCGGCGTCGGAAATGAATATGACGGACGAGCTGCTTGACGTTGTGAGGGGGGGCTCAGCGATGTTGTAAGCCGTGAAGTCAACGACGTGTCCCACTTTTGCTGCTATACGCCGCACAACCTCCTGACAGTAGTTATCATCCCACACGGACTTCGTTTTGGGTGGTAGCGTCACACGCCAACGCTCGCAGAAGGGCACTAACAACTTTTCCCGCTGTGATGCTGTAAAAGTGCCGAAAAGTGCGCGCATGACTGCCACTATCGTCTGTGCTGACTGACCCAACTCACATAAGGACGCGCAGTCGCTGGTGGATAGGTTTGTTACCCCACTATCTGCGACCAGATCGACCTCCCTGTCGAGGCGCAGTGCAGCGAAGGACCGACCGACCACAGCATCAACTTGGTACATTTCCACCGGATCGGGAACGCCACGCAGTGGGACGGCGCCCAGCGCAGTGACGTCAAGTTGCTCACGCTCCGCTGTGCTTAGCGAAAGGTATGTTGCACGTGTCAGCAATATCTGTCCACCATTCGCAGCGCTCTCTGTGCGGGCAGCCATGTTCGACGTATGACCATAGTAGTCGTAACCCTTTGTCACCTCATCGTGGCGAATGTCACACAATCCGGTGTGCACACCAACTCGCACTCGGAGGCCATTCCACAACTTTCGGTACACGTCGGGGTCCAGGCGTGCGGTTGGCGGCACGTATCCCTCACTTTCTAACGCACGGTCCTGCTCAAGTCTGCAATAATACTCGTCAAACACGGACGCGCCCCAGTTGTGGCGAAGGAACGCCCTCTGCAGATCCCGCACAAGTTGCACCGCCATAAACGCACTTCGGCTCGCGATCATGAACGAGTCCCCAACGGTCTTCACCTCGTAACACTCGTACTGGGAGATCAGCGCGCGGATCAACTTGTGGTGTGCGGCGACAGCATCAGCCATGACATCGGGGTGGGCAGCCCACTGTGCCGTGCTGCTTTCAATATCTGTGAAAACAATTGTCACAGGCTCTGTGGGTTCCTTTGGCGCGCTGTTGTTATCACGGGTGTTGCGCAGGACAAAGTATGGAACCACGCCCAGAGCCACCACAAGAAACAAAGCAAAGGTAGCACCGATGATGACGCCCACCAGCGGTGCCCCGGAGAGTTTTCCTTCGCTAGGGTCTCTGAAGCTCATTGACGGTGTCATGGGATTTGTAAGTGGAAGAATGGAGGCGTTGAGAGCACGGGCCATAGACCACACGGATATCTGCGTTGCGCCATAGTTCGAGGCACAATCACCCTCCGAAATGTTCTCTGCGCCGTCGCACTTTGTGTCGTCGAAGACACCGTACCGCATGTCATCAGAGATGATGGAAGAATCGGCATAGAAGAAATTTACCAACGTTTCTGGACTCATTTCTTCTACACGAAGAAGTATTGCCCGCATCAATCGACCGGTTGCGAATGCCAGAAGTGATAGGGGTGTCCACAATCGTGAGTCTTTTTCGACATCATGGAACAGTTGAGTAGTCTTCGATGAGGTTTCAGTATCACCCCAATGTGGCAAGCTGGTGGCAAACACAAGACGCGCGGCGCCTGCGGTGTTGTTGAGGGTCGAAGTAAACAGATCATACAGTAACGAAAACTCCGCGAAGAGAACAATCACACGCAAATCGTTACGTTCCTCAAGTTTCCTCGCGATTTCCCTCACATCTGGAACGGAAAGACCAATGACAAACACGATCCCACTCATCGGAAGGTATTTACCAACACCTTCCCCATCCTCACGTATGACAGCGGAACGTAGCGAGACACCGAACTCAGTTAGTGACCTCCGCAGAAAATCTGCAATCCCATCCGCTTCGTTGCTGCAGATCACGGCATCAACAGTGCCGACCCCGTCGCCTGCGAGGTACGATGAAAGAACGTAAAGTTGTTGTTCCAGGGTGGGCGAGAGATGAATCACATTCCTTCTGAACTTATTCAGCCGTGGTTTGAGTTCCAGGGGATCGATAAAGGTTATATTCGGCGTGTCCAACATCGCCTCGGTCACGGGGCCAAACACAGCGGTTACGATTCTTTCACCTTGTTCATGCCGAAGATCGTTCGCTGCCTCAGCTATGGTAGTATTAAATGCGTGCAGAAAGAACCTGTCCGAGTGTCCCAAATCACCCTTGCCGACAAGATGGGAGGCCCCCTTGTGCCACAGCGCAGCTGCCTTCGACGCGGTGTCGTCGTCTTCCATGAAAACGGCGAGTCCATTCAGTGGCCCGTGAAGCTCCGAAGATTCAGCATAGCACTGCGAAGCTTTCACCACCGTGAATCCACTCGCCATCGTCGTCGTCCGGCCATCCTCCAACACCTCTTTCACATACACCGCCTTACTGCCTTGGTTACACTCACAGGTGGCGCCATGCTTGGCCGCCTCCCCCTCACACGTACCGCCATAATCACCGATCACAATGTCATTGATGACGTAGCGCCGTTGGCTGTATAGCGACCTGACAAACGTAGCGCGGTCCTTGAGCCATTCAAGACTACTAAGTGCCTGGGTCAATACCTCCCCAGCAATCCACCCATACACCATCAACTCTCCCTCAGGATCGTGGGTCAGGAAATAATCTGTTTCAGTGATGTTGGTTTCGCCGACGTGAGCTTTCAGGTATTCACTCATAACTCCTTGAAAACGCTTGATTGCTATGTACTGGCTGTCCTTCGCAAGCGGATTGGTGCCTGTGAAAAGTAGCTGCCCGGGCGCGAATGAGGCCCCTGCAGCTTCCAGAGCGAGTCGCCACATTTCTGCAAGTGACACCTGGACGGATGATGGACCAAGAATATAAGACCGAGCAACGCGCTCCTCCGCTACCATCATCATCAAGAACTTCGCAGTATCCTTTTCTGGCGCACCAAAGACAATGATGGCCTGAGGAAGGGCGGCGGCGAAACGCTCGAACGCCTCTTTGAACTCATCATCAGGAGCAGGCTCACCGTCTGGACTCATCACGGTGAACACACCATGCAGCTCATAACCCATCTGAGACATCACGTTCACTGTCAATGCATACTCCTCGTCGCCATAATGAACACCCTGAAGGTACATAAAACCCAAGCGCAGCACGCGCAACTGGCATAGAGCATACCGAATGAGAGCCAATGTTTCAGCAGCGGGGTCGGCACGCAGAAAGTAAAGGTACGGATTCCACCGCCGCACCTCCCCGGAGCCGGTCATCAACCCTAAGGCCACTACGCTGTGATTCACCAGATACGGGATCGAGTATATTACGCTTTTGTCACCGAGGGGTCCATACACTATAACAATCTTATTCTGGTCCGTTTCCAATTCCAACTGCTCTTTAATGAAATCTTCGGGTAGTGTTTCGTACCGCTCTGGATAAACTACCTCAACTTTCACGCTTCCAGCCACAGTCCATTGTCGTGACTCTAGTGAGGCACTGAAGCCAGCATTGATCGCGGTCACATACTCCTGCGGCATGTACGAGTTCCACGCGGCGGAGAGAACCTTGACTGTCGCATTAGCCTCGGCGCCCACTGACAATTGCGGCAGGACGATGAGCAGAAGTAACAACGCGACTGGAGCTCTCAATATCACGGGAAGTACGTCCATGGCGACACGACACACAGCTCCTCCCGTCGGAAGGGAATGTTCCCCGCCACTCGGTGCGAGTGAGGCATTGCGGTCGCTCAAGTGAAGCATATTCATCGCAGTGTCTTTGATAGTCTACGTGTAAAAGTGGTTGTCACACTGGAACAAATGAAAGGGAGGGGTTGGGCAAGAGTTGTTAGGTGAAACTGGGAACCACGTAACGCCAAGAACGTGATGCCCATATCGAGGGGAAAAAATATAAACGGTTGCACGCAACAAGCCATATTAAGATTTAAGGACGCCAACACACGCATCGTTCCATCAGAGCCAAACACACCAGTAACGTAGGCGCGAAACTGCGCTTGTTGTGTCAGAGGCGGCGGTCACAATGCACAAGACCACCCCACAACAGTACAGAACTCCCAAGGTATGCGCCGCGCGCGGTGGAGTGGACCATCGATAGGTAAAACAACAATGTACCATTAAGAGGTCAACGGTTCCTCCAATCACGGCGGATGTGCCGCCCCTTTGCCACTAATTGATTGGAGGAACGGGGGCGTATTTTTCGCGACACACGACCACTGCAAAGCGGCTGGAGACTTGACACAATCCGAAGGGCGCGTCAGCTGCGTCGCAACTGTGTGCACGCTTCTATACCCCTGGCATCGGCGACAAAGTATCCGCAGCCACAATAGCCACCAAAGAACCGCCTCTCCTTCCAGCTTAGACATAGTAGGTGTCGGGTGGACGAACCGGCGCGAAACGGGGTCATATGCCTTCTTACTTGCTTTCGGTAGTGATGCAGCATTTACGCGGTGCCATTGATCAAGGATAGTGCTATCCTACTGGAACTGGTTCACCCGTTCCAGAGGGCGTATGACTCCCTTACCTGCGAAGTGACTCGGAGTGTCAGCACACACCGAGTCAGGTGAGAAAACATTTTCGCACGGGAGTTCTCCGGCCGCTGAAAGTGGTTTACCCGCGCGGAGCGGGGCACGAAAAGAGCAAACACAAAAGAGATTGTGTGTGTGTGTGTGGCGGACACCTACTATGTCTAAGCTGGAAGGAGAGGCGGTTCTTTGGTGGCTATTGTGGCTGCGGATACTTTGTCGCCGATGCCAGGGGTATAGAAGCGTGCACACAGTTGCGACGCAGCTGACGCGCCCTTCGGATTGTGTCAAGTCTCCAGCCGCTTTGCAGTGGTCGTGTGTCGCGAAAAATACGCCCCCGTTCCTCCAATCAATTAGTGGCAAAGGGGCGGCACATCCGCCGTGATTGGAGGAACCGTTGACCTCTTAATGGTACATTGTTGTTTTACCTATCGATGGTCCACTCCACCGCGCGCGGCGCATACCTTGGGAGTTCTGTACTGTTGTGGGGTGGTCTTGTGCATTGTGACCGCCGCCTCTGACACAACAAGCGCAGTTTCGCGCCTACGTTACTGGTGTGTTTGGCTCTGATGGAACGATGCGTGTGTTGGCGTCCTTAAATCTTAATATGGCTTGTTGCGTGCAACCGTTTATATTTTTTCCCCTCGATATGGGCATCACGTTCTTGGCGTTACGTGGTTCCCAGTTTCACCTAACAACTCTTGCCCAACCCCTCCCTTTCATTTGTTCCAGTGTGACAACCACTTTTACACGTAGACTATCAAAGACACTGCGATGAATATGCTTCACTTGAGCGACCGCAATGCCTCACTCGCACCGAGTGGCGGGGAACATTCCCTTCCGACGGGAGGAGCTGTGTGTCGTGTCGCCATGGACGTACTTCCCGTGATATTGAGAGCTCCAGTCGCGTTGTTACTTCTGCTCATCGTCCTGCCGCAATTGTCA